>NC_041404.2:125971485-126181485 GCF_900747795.2 Erpetoichthys calabaricus | reverse complement strand
TTAATGGGATTGAGGTGGTCTTCGAAGTACTCCCCCCCACCGACCCACAACGTCCCGAGTCGAGGTCAGCAGCGCACCATCCCCACCATATATAGTGTTGACACTGCACTGCTTCCCCTTCCTGAGACGCCGGATGGTGGACCAGAATCTCCTCGAAGCCGTCCGAAAGTCATTCTCCATGGCCTCCCCAAACTCCTCCCACGCCCGAGTTTTTGCCTCAGCAACCACCCAAGCCGCATTCCGCTTGGCCTGCCGGTACCTATCAGCTGCCTCCAGGGTCCCACAGGACAAAAGGGTCCTGTAGGACTCCTTCTTCAGCTTGACGGCATCCTTCACCGCCGGTGTCCACCAACGGGTTCGGGGATTTCCTCCACGACAGGCACCGACCACCTTACGGCCACAGCTCCGGTCAGCTGCCTCAACAATAGAGGCACGGAACATGGCCCATTCGGACTCAATGTCCCCCACCTCCCTCGGGATGTGGTCGAAGTTCTGCCGGAGGTGGGAGTTGAAGCTACTTCTGACAGGGGGCTCTGCCAGACGTTCCCAGCAGACCCTCACAACACGTTTGGGCCTACCACACCTGACCGGCATCCTCCCCCACCATCGAAGCCAACTCACCACCAGGTGGTGATCAGTTGACAGCTCCGCCCCTCTCTTCACCCGAGTGTCCAAGACATGTGGCCGCAAGTCCGACGACACGACCACAAAGTCGATCATCGAACTGAGGCCTAGGGTGTCCTGGTGCCAAGTGCACATATGAACACCCCTATGCTTGAACATGGTGTTCGTTATGGACAATCCGTGACGAGCACAGAAGTCCAATAACAAAACACCGCTCGGGTTCAGATCAGGGGGGCCATTCCTCCCAATCACGCCCTTCCAGGTCTCACTGTCATTGCCCACGTGAGCATTGAAGTCTCCCAGCAGAACGAGGGAGTCCCCAGAAGGTATGCCCTCTAGCACCCCATCCAGGGACTCCTAAAAAGGGTGGGTACTCCGAACTGCTGTTTGGTGCATACGCACAAACAACAGTTAGGACCCGTCCCCCCAACTGAAGGCGAAGGTAGGCTACCCTCTCGTCTACTGGGGTAAACCCCAATGTACAGGCTCCAAGTCGGGGGGCAATAAGTATACCCACACCCGCTCGCCGCCTCTCACCGGGGGCAACTCCAGAGTGGTAGAGAGTCCAGCCCCTCTCAAGGAGATTGGTTCCAGAGTCCAAGCTGTGCGTCGAGGTGAGTCCGACTATATCTAGCCGGAACCTCTCAACCTCACGCACAAGCTCAGGCTCCTTCCCCTTCAGAGAGGTGACATTCCACGTCCCAAGAGCCAGCTTCTGTAGCCGAGGATCGGACCGCCAAGGTCCCCGCCTTCGGCCACCACCCAACTCACACTGCACCCGACCTCCTTGGCCCCTCCCATAGGTGGTGAGCCCATGGGAAGGGGGACCCACGTTGCCTCTTCGGGCTGTGCCCGGCCGAGCCCCATGGGTGCAGGCCCGGCCACCAGGCGCTCGCCATCGAGCCCCACCTCCAGGCCTGGCTCCAGAGTGGGGCCCCGGTGACCCGCGTCCGTGCAAGGGAAAACGCCGTCCAAAATTGTTTTTCATCATAGGAGGTTTTGTTTAACCGCTCTTTGTCTCATCCCTCACCTAGGACCAGTTTGCCTTGGGTGGCCCTATCAGGGGCATAAAGCCCCGGACAACAGAGCTCCTAGGATCATTGGGACACGCAAACCCCTCCACCACGATAAGGTGGCGGTTAAAGGATGGGATGTATATATGTATATGTATATATATGTTTGTGTGTGTGTGTGTGTGTGTGTGTGTGTATGTATATATATATATATATATATATATATATATATATGACAGCAACACTCATAACAATGACAACACAATTACATTGACAATCATGTTACGTTATTTTTAAAATGTTTCCTTTTGTTTTTCATACCCTCTTTAACACACTACTTCTCCGCTGCGAAGCGCGGGTATTTTGCTAGTGGTTAAATAAAAGAAGCCTCATCAAAAGAAAAATCCTGTTACACTCCCTGCATCTTTAATTCCAAAGGAATTCAAACTTGCCATAAAAAAACTAGCCTGACAATTGCCATGTAAAATTGGCCTCACAGTTCCAGATAATAAAATTGACCATCATATCACATGCTTTACAAAGTAAGTGCCAGTTTTAAAAATATAAATGTTATTTACAAGACAAAATCAGAAAATCTGGCAACTGGTGGTCATTTCTTTAATACACATTTGTTCAGTACTGTCCAAGTTAAGTCCTAATTTGCTGGGTGTACCACAGCTACCACATTAGATTATGAATTTGATCAACAAAAAAGGAACATAAAAACCTATTTACGTACTAGTTAAAGTGAACCAGATGTAGTATAAATTCTGACTTTTTAGTGCTATCAATGGTCTGTTTATGGTGTAGATGATTAGGGTGAAGATAAAGTTATCTAATACAAAATTTATAGATGTACTTATATAAAATTTCAAAAATCATCTCTATACAAAATGCTAAGGGTTATGTCCATTTGTCATGCAATTATTCGTGAACGACTGGGGCTAGAACATTGATCTTGGTCTTAATTAAAAGCTAATGACATGATATGTGCTGGTGAAGCAAAACAATTGCTCAAAGTAGTTAGTTATTGGGGTTTGCATCTTTCTTATGGCAAAATGCTCAAGAAGGTAACAAGGGAGAAAGGAAAAAACAATATTGATATCTGCTGAGCATGCAGCGATTTGCTGAAGATTCTAATTTGAAGAAGGACAACCATGCCATTTATTCAGTATTGAGTATGGGAAATAGAACACATGCACGGTAAAGATAGATAAATGCCTGTGCAAACTGAGCTGTGCCCCGTCTTCACACCAAAGTGATTATTATGATTGCAAAATAAACTGCTAAACAATGGGATGGTACAAAAAAAAAAACTCCAGCGGCAACATCTCCTGAGTGTCAAGCCACATACAGGAGGTGCTACAGTGTCGAAGAACGAAGAGAGGCAAGCCTGAATATTGAGCCATTGAGAAACTGGCTAATACTGTGGCTCGTTAACGAGCCACACACTTTACAGCACAGAATGCAAGAACGACAACAGAGAAAAGTATGTCAACAAACAAGAAGATTGTTAAATACTCAAAACTTCCGCCCATATGCAAACCTTGCTATTACATCAATGTTTTGTTGATGAGCACTAATTTCAGGTAGATCATTGTTGTACTAACTGAAAACAAAGGAAAGTGTGGTCAAAATGGAAATATTAAGGCTTGCTGTACACTAATCCCTCCTCCATCGCGGGGGTTGCGTTCCAGAGCCACCTGTGAAATAAGAAAATCCGCGAAGTAGAAACCATATGTTTATATGGTTATTTTTATATTGTCATGCTTGGGTCACAGATTTGCGCAGAAACACAGGAGGTTGTAGTCCTCACAGGTGGCGCAACGGTAGTGCTTCTGCTTTGCAGTAAGAAGATTGTGGGTTCGCTTCCCGGTTTCTCCCTGTGTGGATAGCGCTTTGAGTACTGAGAAAAGCGCTATATAAATGTAATGAATTATTATTATTATTATTATTATTAGAGAGACAGGAACGTTATTCAAACACTGCAAACAAACATTTGTCTCTTTTTTAAAAGTTTAAACTGTGCTCCATGACAAGACAGAGATGACAGTTCCATCTCACAATTAAAAGAATGCAAACATATCTTCCTCTTCAAAGGAGTGCGCGTCAGGAGCAGAGCATGTCCGAGAGATAGAGAGAAAAGCAAACAAATCAATAGGGCTGTTTGGCTTTTAAGTATGCGAAGCACCGCGGCACAAAGCTGTTGAAGGCGGCAGCTCCCACCCCCTCCATCTGGAGCAGGGAGAGAGAGAGAGATAGAGAGAGGCAGAGTTTGTTTTTCAATCAAAAATCAATACGTGCCCTTCGAGCTTTTAAGCATGCGAAGCACCGTGCAGCATGTCGCTTCAGGAAGCAGCTGCACAAAAGATAGCAACGTGAAGATAATCTTTCAGCATTTTTAGACAAGAGTCCATATCGTCTAGGTGCGCAAACAGCCCCCCTGCTCAATCCCCCTACGTCAGGATCAGAGAAAGTCAGCGCGAGAGAGAGAAAAGTAAGTTGGGTAGCTTCTCAGCCATCTGCCAATAGCGTCCCTTGTATGAAATCAACTGGGCAAACCAACTGAGGAAGCATGTACCAGAAATTAAAAGACCCATTGTCCGCAGAAATCCGCGAACCAGCAAAAAATCCGCGATATATATTTAAATATGCTTACATATAAAATCCGCGATGGAGTGAAGCCGCGAAAGGCGAAGCGCGATATAGCGAGGGATTAATGTACTGTATATGAACCACTTTTATTTGACGACGAGTCTCCGAGTGTTTCCTACTAGATAATATAATTTATATAAAGTAAAACTGTATTGTTAAATGAAGTTTTTAAAAATACTGGAAATAAAACAATTTTTTTTATATATATATATATATATATATGTATATACACAGGACATTTTAAAAGTTAAATTTATGTATTTTGATACTGTGCAAGCAATATAGCAAAGGTTTTGCTCTTCAAGATTGATGATCCTTTGTGCATCTATGTAATAAAACACAGTTTCAAAATCATTACTAATAAAACATTATCCTTAAGTTGAATTTTTTAAATAATTAAAATGAGAACAATTATTGAACTATGTATAAATTAAATATTAAAATTGATTCTTAATTACATGTGTTTTTTTTTTTTTTTTTTTTTTTTTTTTTTTCCAACCTTCAGCAAGCACCAACAATACAAGGAAGATTTGGACCTTCAAATTTGAAGATACAATTTGTTTGTGCACAATGCTGGAGAAATGGTCAAGTTAATGAACCAGACAAAAACAGGAAATATTGTACTGCAAAAGCAAGGCATCCGTAAGTAACAGACTGAATGTTTGGTATGAACCTTATTAAATATTGTGGAAAGGTACAACTAATTTGTATATATTCAGCTGGAAAGTTTGTACAGTAATGCCCATTTTTTTATTCCCCTGCATTTTACTCTTAGCAATTTATGCCTAGTTCTCATCTAATTTATTCTAGGTAGATTAAAAGTTGGGTTGTTATTAAAATCACCTGTAAACTTAAAATAGTTTACAGTCAAATGTACATAATATGATGCAGTAAGTATATCACAGTATTTTCGGGTACTGTATTTTGTTGATAACTATATTTGTGTGTGGCAGAGCAGTGATTAACACACTGTTGACTTGCAAATCAAGTATTCTGGTTTCTGGGTTACAGTCAGCTGTGATTGCTTTCATATTTGTGCTACTTGGAATTTGATAAAATGAATCTTACTAGTTAATGTATTCCCCTTGTTCTACTGCTTGTTTATGCTGTAGGTTAAGTTAAACATGTTGATTCTTATTGTTGCTATCCTCTTTCTACAAAGATTGGCAAAAACAAATGGGGGTGTGACAAGACACCTGACCTTTGTAATACAAATCTGCTAACGTTTTACCAAGATCATGGTGTTAAACCATTTCAAACTTTAGATCCATTATGATGCTGAGAGCTTTCTTTGCCATATTACTAGTTAGTTGACTTGAATCAGGGACTGACCGTGAACTAAAGGTAGAAGGATAAAGGATTTTGCAGTCCCAGTCAGCTACACACAGTAAACATTAGAACTATGACTACAACAGGCTTATTAGCCCATCAAGCTCTTTATCCTATTCACCTGTTGTCCAAAATAACATCAAGTCCAGAGTTTTGGAAACTATAGAAGGAGACTGAAATCAATCAAATCACCAGGACCAGATAACATTTAACTTATAGTGCTTAAAGAGGTTAGTGAGTACTTATCATATATAAATCTTTGAAGCATATCTTTCACAGGTCATTGCACACTGAGGACATTCCTATGGACTGGAAGTTGGTTAATGCTATCCCATTATATAAAAAGGTGATCAGGCTGAATCAAGTACCTGCAGGCCAGTAAGCTTAACATGCATTACAGGTAAATTAATAGAACCAATTAAGCCAATGATTGACCATTACATTTCAAGAACCAGGTTTATTACTAATTAGTGTGGTCAACAGGGGGTGTCAAAAAGCCCCAAACATAGATGCACAAACACATTTTGAGTTTAAAACAAAGGGTTTTATTTTATACAAATACTTCCATACTGTAATTATGCACACATTTCTTCACTCCTCTCCTTTCCTCTGCTCTGCTGCTGCTGCTCTTGCTTCTCCTTCTTCTCTTCCTCCTCCTCAGCGAGTGTTCCCTGTCTGTCTTTCCCAGCTCCAATTCGCGTTGAGAAGACAGTTTGTTTTTTTTTTTGAAGACCTTTGAATACTTCCTGTGCCAAAGTTTCACTCATTGGAAGTACTTCTAGGCTATATGAAAGTCCCAAACAGTGGAGAGTGTAACTCTTTGCAGCACCCGCTAGTGGCACCTATGGATCCCTGCAGGGTTGTACTACTGGACTACAATTCTCAGCATTCCCTGCTAGTGTCTGAATGGGTACCAAAACCATGGGATGCTGCTATCTATCAGGTTGGGGAGCATACAGCCTTGAAACAGAGTCTTCTCCCAATCCCCCTATTATATTTGCTTCCTGGCCAGTTAAGGAACTGGAAGCAAACCCAGCGGGAATGCCAGCCTATGCGTGTTGTCCAGCACAGTAGTTAGAAAGATCATATTACACTAAAATGCTGATATTCTACAAACACGCAAAAAATCATATTGTGTCAGTCCGAAAGAATTTGATGTTGCTTTGTTGTTGCCTCTCTTGCTACGTTTATTATAACAGTCCTGCTGCCAATGCATCTCAGGGTGGATGTGGAGCATTGAAAGGGAGGTGGGGCTAATACATGCTAAGCAAATTTGTTGTCGGTGAAGAATATGATCAGAGAGGTGTGTATGATATAATTTATCTAGATTTTCAGAAAGATTTTAAAAGGTACAACTTGAAACTGTAGCGATTTAAACTAAGATAATTTAGGGCACAATTGTGTAGAGGGTTCAAAATTGGCTTTAAGAGCGAAAGCAAAAGGATATAGTACAAAGGTCTTTTTTAGAATTAAGTGCTGTTAGAAGTAGTGCCCCTTGGGAATCAGTGCTGGGGTCAGTTCTTGTTTTAATGTATATTTATAAGCAATCTTGACCAGAACATACCTAATTGTTGAAAGTGCAGATAATACCAAATTAGGTGGAAAGGCAGAGAATGTAGAATTAACCAGATCATTACAAATTGGCCTAAACAGACAATAGGCTTGGTCAGATTTGCGGCAGATTCAATTTAATGTAAATAAATGTAGGGTATTACTCATAGGAAGTAAAAATACTAGATTTGAATACATACTGGCAGGTGTTCTGAAATTTGAAAATACGCATTATGAACAGGACCATGCAGTCATAGTGGACTTTTCACTATCTACATCTAGACAGAGTACAGAAGTGATTATAAAGGCTAATAGGATCAGTTATGTAGCCCAATTTGTGGAGAATAAGGCAAGTGAGGTTATACCTAAGCTATGTAATGCACTTGTATGGGCTCATCTGGAATACTGTGCACAGTTTTGATCTCCCAATTATAAAAAGGACCTAGTAGCACTAGAGAAAATATAGGAAAGAGTGACTAGTCTGATTCCATTTCTGCAAGGTATGAGTCACAAGAAAAGACTGAAGAAGCTTAAATTCTTTTAGTTTATGCAATGGAGATTTAAGAAGTAACATGATATCATTTTTGTAAAATACATTCTTTAACGTGAACATGGGGAGGTGATGGAAAATGCTCAAGTTGATTTCACACAAACATTAGAAAATCTTTCTTCACATAGATATCCATTGACACCTGGAATAAGTTACCAAATATAGTGGTAAGCAGAAGTACTTTGGGGACTTTTAAAACTTGATGTTATTCTGGAGAAATTGTGTGAATGTGATTGTCAAGCTTGTTGGTCTGAATTGACCTGTGCTCATCAAGATCATTTTAATGTTCTAATGGAGGAAATGTATTTGCTTCTTAAACACTAAGTATGATATGGTATGTATTTTATTTATTATATGTATTTTTCACATATAATATTTAATTCACTGAATAATCAAGCTTAAAGGATAGCAAACTATAATGTCATGCTTTCCTGTTTTTTTAGATCAAACAGAGGTAGAACATTCAACCTGAAGAAACATTAAAATAATGTTCAGTTGAATGAAAAAAATAAGAAAATAATTTTATATTTTTCTTGAACTTAAACTTAATAATTCATGCATCATACAATCAACTCTTGTGGGTTAAAACTATTTTACATGTGATAACACTATATTAAAAACAAACATAACTGTTTAATTAAGGCAAACATACGTAGTTCAAATTAGGCCTGCAAAGTCTGATTGGAATAGGTTGATTTGTTTATAATATCCTGTGTAACACTGTAAGAGTTTTTTCCCTGGTTTGCATTTTTGTGGGCAGTGAAAATAGGTGCATGTCCAGCTGACTGAGAGGTTTGGGGGAGGAGTGGACAGTGTTGAGGTAGTTTGAGTGGATGGCTTTTTTTCCAACTTGGAATGAATACAGGTACCTTCGATGTTGTGTAAAATTTCTTCTTTCAGTTTTTTAAGTCACTAATATTTGATCTTACTTTTTTCACAAACAAAACTGATTGTAAATGGAATATTTTGGCAGAACTGTTTTTCATACCCACAATGCTGATAACTCCCCAAGGCTTACACTTTCTACCAAAAAATGCACAGTTAAATTGATAAGAGTTGCAATATTCTGCAGTATTTACTAATTTCTAATTACATTCATCTCAATTTTTCTTCTAGATGGTCTAAGGAGAGACGTGTCATGCTGGTGATGTCTAATGAACGTAAAAAGTGGACAACTATTCGGAGCCTCCCAACAAAAAAACCCATTCCTTTGCAATTTGATGTAAGTGGGTTGGTTAGAAATGTAGTTAAATGTAAAGATAAATATATATACACTAGGGGGTTTTGCTCACCAACCCCCGGTCCTGCGCTTCACGCTAGCCTCTTTGTGGTTCTTCCGCTCGCGTATGGGGATGCGGATGTACAATTTAAACAGATTGTTATTTTCATGGGAATTGTTACATATGCATAATAGAACTAACTATTTTACATTACTGCGCGTAATTAACCATATTAAAAAATAGTAAAATGTAATCATCCATCCATCCATTTTCCAACCCGCTGAATCCGAACACAGGGTCACGGGGGTCTGCTTGAGCCAATCCCAGCCAACACAGGGCACAAGGCAGGAACCAATCCCGGGCAGGGTGCCAACCCACCGCAGAAAACGTAATCATTTGAAAGTAAATTATGTTTCATGTTGCGATTCATTGCATAATACGATTTCGTTCTGTTTGGCTTTGAAATTAACACGCAAATACTTATTAAACTTACACTTTTACTGTATCTAATACTTCAGTAAAAACAATTTTTTAATTCAGTTTTTGTCAATATCACATTGAATTTTGATGTATAACTATATAACTGCCTGTGATTGAATTTTATTTCTTTCTCTCTATTAAATGACTTTTTCGAATGTTTGCCTCTGAGCTTTGTTAATTGTCTTTGCAAAAGCTATTCTAACAGGAAACTGTTAACGTTGTAATACAAATGGCATATCAAGATCTCCTTTGTTGTCTAATGTTATTCGTGGAAGTTGTACTACATTACATTTCTTGGATACATCCTTCTTTCTACAGTAATTCGTGCGGTGGAAGACCGGACGGTAGTAATGGTTGTAGATATTCTTCCGGATATTGTAAGTTGTTGATTTCATCTTCCACACAATCACCACTGACTGTTTCAGTATAGTCTATTGATGCGCATTTAACCAATTTACCGTGTAACCAATCAACATTTTTTGCGTAAATTCATTTGACTTCATCGTTTCTCTGTGCTAGGATTGACAGTGTACTCATTTTTTCTGTTGATAATCTTTTGTGATGAAATTCTTCAAAAAGATCTGGACATAATATGCCTTCTTTAATTGTGAACTTAAAGTGAGGAAAACGTTAAAATTTATAAGAGCTGAGAGAGCAGGAACTGTGTCTGTCAAAAGGATTGACACAAATGAGAGGCGAGAGTTCCGCGTGCGTGTTTGAATATGGTTGAGAGGAGGGTGTGACTTTAAAAATCTCGTTGCCAAAGTCTCATTATGCACAGAGTGATACAGTAATCCCTCCTCCATCGCGGGGGTTGCGTTCCAGAGCCACCCGCGAAATAAGAAAATCCACGAAGTAGAAACCATATGTTTATATGGTTATTTTTATATTGTCATGCTTGGGTTACAGATTTGCGCAGAAACACAGGAGGTTGTAGAGAGACAGGAACGTTATTCAAACACTGCAAACAAACATTTGTCTCTTTTTCAAAAGTTTAAACTGTGCTCCATGACAAGACAGAGATGACAGTTCTGTCTCACAATTAAAAGAATGCAAACATATCTTCCTCTTCAAAGGAGTGCGTGTCAGGAGCACAGAATGTCACATAGATAGAGAAAACAATCTTTAGCAAACAAATCAACAGGGCTGTTTGGCTTTTAAGTATGCGAAGCACCGCGGCACAAAGCAGTTGAAGGCGGCAGCTCACACCCCCTCCGTCAGGAGCAGGGAGAGAGAGAGAGAGAGAGAGAGACAAACAAAAATCAATACGTGCCCTTCGAGCTTTTAAGTATGTGAAGCACCGTGCAGCATGTCCTTCACGAAGCAGCTGCACAAAAGATAGTAACGTGAAGATAATCTTTCAGCATTTTTAGACGAGCGTCCGTATCGTCTAGGTGTGCGAACAGCCCCCCTGCTCAATCCCCCTACGTCAGGATCAGAGAAAGTCAGCGCAAGAGAGAGAGAAGAGTAAGCAATCTAGCTTCTCAGCCATCTGCCAATAGCCTCCCTTGTATGAAATCAACTGGGCAAACCAACTGAGGAAGCATGTACAAGAAATTAAAAGACCCATTGTCCGCAGAAATCCGCGAACCAGCAAAAAATCTGCGATATATATTTAAATATGCTTACATATAAAATCCGCGATGGAGTGAAGCCGCGAAAGGCGAAGCGCGATATTGCGAGGGATCACTGTATATTTCAAGCATTTATTTCTTTTCATTTTGCTGATTATGGCTTACAGGTAATAAAAACTCAAAATTCCGTATGTCAGAAAATTAGAATTTTACATTAGACCAATAAAAAAAAGTATGTCCATGTATGCACTCAATAGTTGGTTTAGGCTCCTTTTGCTTGAATTGCTGCATCAATGCAGTGTGGCATGGAGGCAATCGCCCTGTGACACTTTTGAGGTGTTGCATATTATATATTTGCATGTGTTTGTATGTACCTGTAATATATGTAACTAGACTGGAGTAACCAGACAAGTTAATTTATTTGTGATTTGATTAATATATAAATGAATAGGCCACCACAATATTTTTGGATTTTCTTTGCTTATATTGACAGTTATGCATCCATATAGCTTCAGGGAAAAAATGCCAGTACATTGGAAACTGTACTTTTGCTCACAGCCCAGAAGAGAGAGACATGTGGACATTCATGAAAGACAATAATAGTGAGTATAACTTACAGTGTTATAATAGAACAGTGTTTTGCCTCGTATGTGATTGGCCTCTTCAGGAACAAAAATTATTAATGGCTTTCCTATGTCTATGTTCTTAATTACGAAAGTATAGTCTCTAATTAATTTCTCATAAATGTTTATATCATATTAAGAGCTAAAAGTATCATTTAAGTCCCTTCTCCAATTTGATCATTTTACAACTCACAATAACAGAAGTAGATTTAAATGTAATTTTCATCCTTGCACTCTCTTTCCTGTCACAGTTTCAGACATGGAGCAGTTGTATGAGTTGTGGCTCAAGAGTCAAAAGTCTGAGAAGGGAGAGGAGGCTGCATGTTTTGCAGTACGAGAAAATGGAAAGCAGATCCACATGCCCACAGACTATGCAGAAGAAATGGTTAGAGAAATTATTTGTTTTCTTTTTCTTTTGTTGATATTTGCATTGTGTTGTGTACTTTTTTGTTTCCTACCACATCCAAAATATGAACTGTACGTGTTTCAGGATGTATTCTGAGTGGGCATATCAGTGTGTGGTTTTGGAATTGCGTTCCTATTTAGGGCACCTTTCTGAAACCAACTGTTTGTATCATTTACAGTACATCCGGAAAGTATTCACAGCGCATCACTTTTTCCACATTTTGTTATGTTACAGCTTTATTCCAAAATGGATTAAATTCATTTTTTTCCTCGGAATTCTACACACAACACCCCATAATGACAACGTAAAAAAAGTTTACTTGAGATTTTTGCAAATTTATTAAAAATAAAAAAATTGAGAAAGCACATGTACATAAGTAGTCACAGCCTTTGCCATGAAGCTCAAAATTGAGCTCTGGTGCATCCTGTTTCCCCCGATCATCCTTGAGATGTTTCTGCAGCTTAATTGGAGTCCACCTGTGGTAAATTCAGTTGATTGGACATGATTTGGAAAGGCACACACCTGTCTATATAAGGTCCCACAGTTGACAGTTCATGTCAGAGCACAAACCAAGCATGAAGTCAAAGGAGTTGTCTGTAGACCTCCGAGGCAGGATTGTCTTGAGGCACAAATCTGGGGAAGGTTACAGAAAAATTCTGCTGCTTTGAAGGTCCTAATGAGCACAGTGGCCTCCATCATCCGTAAGTGGAAGAAGTTCGAAACCACCAGGACTCTTCCTAGAGCTGGACGGTCATCTAAACTGAGCGATCGGGGGAGAAGGGCTTTAGTCAGGGAGGTGACCAAGAACCCGATGGTCACTCTGTCAGAGCTCAAGAGGTCCTCTGTGGAGAGAGGAGAACCTTCCAGTAGGACAACCATCTCTGCAGCAATCCACCAATCAGGCCTGTATGGTAGAGTGGCCAGACGGAAGCCACTCCTTACTAAAAGGCACATGGCAGCCCGCCTGGAGTTTGCCAAAAGGCACCTGAAGGACTGTCAGACCATGAGAAAGAAAATTCTCTGGTCTGATGAGACAAAGACTAACCTCTTTGGTGTGAATGCCAGGCGTCACGTTTGGAGGAGACCAGGCACCGCTCATCACCAGGCCAATACCATCCCTACAGTGAAGCATGGTGGTGGCAGCATCATGCTGTGGGGATGTTTTTCAGCAGCAGGGACTGGGAGACTAGTCAGGATAAAGGGAAAGATGACTGCAGCAATGTACAGAGACATCCTGGATGAAAACCTGCTCCAAAGCGCTTTTGACCTCAGACTGGGGCGACGGTTCATCTTTCAGCAGGACAACGACCCTAAGCACACAGCCAAGATGACAAAGGAGTGGCTTCAGGACAACTCTGTGAATGTCCTTGAGTGACCCAGCCAGAGCCCAGACTTGAATGTGATTGAACATCTCTGGAGAGATCTTAAAATGGCTGTGCATCGATGCTTTCCATCCAACCTGATGGAGCTTGAGAGGTGCTGCAAAGAGGAATGGATGAAACTGGCCAAGGATAGGTGTGCCAAGCTTGTGGCATCATATTCAAAAAGGCTTGAGGCTGTAATTGCTGCCAAAGGTGCATCGACAAGGTATTGAGCAAAGGCTGTGAATACTTATGTACATGGGATTTCTCAGTTTTTTTATTTTTAATAAATTTGCAAAAACCTCAAGTAAACTTTTTTCACGTTGTCATTATGGGGTGTTGTGTGTAGAATTCTGAGGAAAAAAATGAATTTAATCCATTTTGGAATAAGGCTGTAACATAACAAAATGTGGAAAAAGTGATGCGCTGTGAATACTTTCCGGATGCACTGTATACTGTTGACAGTATATTCTGATGTGTATAGTTCCACCTAATAAGAAAAAGTAATAGTATATTCCATATTTTTTTCCAATGACTATTTATTTGATATTATGATGTTATTGATCAGTGTTTTATATATTTTGTACGTTATGGTATATTTTAACCTTAATCTAAGATATTATAACAATTCAGTGACATTGCTGCTGTATAACAATACGAGTAGTAATAAAGGTTCATAAACTTGAGTAATAGAGAGAAGCAAAGCATATTTTGAAATATCTGAAACGTATTTTCACGTACGGTGGCATGCAAAGGTTTGGGCACCTTTGCTTAAAATGTCCGTTACTGTGAATAGTTAAAGTGAGCAGAAAATGAACTGATCAACAAAAGGCACAATATTAAAGTGACACAGATGTTTACCTAGCAGTGGCCTTGTTTCACTGAGCACAGTGTTCAATAAAAGAGCTGTCATTTTTGCCAAAAACTTTCTTTGGGATGCCTAGCAGATGGCGAACCTCATGTTTCTCAGTTTGATTGAGACTGTAAATTGCAGATTTCTGCCACTATTCTGTTGTCTTTATAAAATTGTAAAAACTTCCATACATGCAATTCCTAAATAAATATGGGAATACCTGGCAAACGCCTGCTTTTATTCCTGAATACATTTGTTCATACTTGGGTCAGTTTTTTAAAATAGCATCTATTTATTGTATTTCATCAGTTGATGAAACGGAACATCATGAAACTTAACAGTTTACTATGTAGTTTTTCTTAGAAAGATTTTGCATTACATGCACTTCCAGCTATAGGAAGTAACACTTGTAATGTAAGGTGTTTATTCATAAAAATAAAATAATTCAGCTTGATTCATTACCAGGCACTACTTAATTCTGTTCTATTAAAATTAAGTTTATTTGTCCAAAAAGGTAGAACAGTTTCATTGAAGACAAGTATTATTTCTCACATTCATTCAGAAAAGCAAAGCTAATTTTTCTGTAGTTGATTTTTGAGCCCATCAAAAATAAAATGTGGCTAGTAAGTAGAACTAGTCATAAGAGTACAGTAATCCCTCGCTATATCGCGCTTCGCCTTTCGCGGCTTCACTCCATCGCGGATTTTATATGTAAGCATATTTAAATATATATCGCGGATTTTTCGCTGCTTCGCGGGTTTCTGCGGACAATGGGTCTTTTAATTTCTGGTACATGCTTCCTCAGTTGGTTTGCCCAGTTGATTTCATACAAGGGACGCTATTGGCAGATGGCTGAGAAGCTACCCAACTTAATTTTCTTTCTCTCTCTCTTGCGCTTTCTCTGATCCTGACGTAGGTGGATTGAGCAGGGGGGCTGTACGCACACCTAGACTATACGGACGCTCGTCTAAAAATGCTGAAAGATTATCTTCATGTTACTATCTTTTGTGAAGCTGCTTAGTGAAGCGACATGCTGCACAGTGCTTCGCATACTTAAAAGCTCAAAGGGCACGTATTGATTTGTGCTTGAAAAACAAACTCTGTCTCTCTCTCCCTGCTCCTGACGGAGGGGGTGTGAGCTGCCGCCTTCAACAGCTTTGTGCCGCGGTGCTTCGCATACTTAAGCCAAACAGCCCTATTGATTTGTTTGCTTTTGTCTCTGTCTATCTCTCTGACGTGATCTGCTCCTGACACACTCCTTTGAAGACGAAGATATGTTTGCATTCTTTTAATTGTGAGATAGAACTGTCATCTCTGTCTTGTCATGGAGCACAGTTTAAACTTTTGAAAAAGAGACAAATGTTTGTTTGCAGTGTTTGAATAACGTTCCTGTCTCTCTACAACCTCCTGTGTTTCTGCGCAAATCTGTGACCCAAGCATGACAATATAAAAATAACCATATAAACATATGGTTTCTACTTCGCGGATTTTCTTATTTCGCGGGTGGCTCTGGAACGCAACCCCCGCGATGGAGGAGGGATTACTGTACTGAAAAGAGAATTCATTTTATTTACTAAAATTGAATGTGAGATAAACGTTACACTCACTTTGGTAATGAACAGTCAAAAGTTGTCATTGAAAATTATTTATTTAAAACAGATACAATGTGTAACCTGCTCATTTTTATATAAAGATAAACCTGATAATTCTTGACTTGAGAGAAGGCAGAAAAAGGTTGATCTAAATCTAAAATGGATTGGTGGCAATTGCAGTTTATAAATTAGAAGTTATTTTGTATGACCAGAACTGTGTGTTGGCATGAGATTAGGCTTCCTTTTGACTTAAATAAAACATGCCTTGCATCTGTCTGCCTGGAAGATTTGACTGTATAGCCCCAAGAAGCCAAAGTTTGCATCTTTAGACTCTGAGCAAATCATGTAATATAGTGGTACTTATATATTAAGGAAGTGAAAAAGGCTATAGTGGTATGTATTATCCTTAGAGTGGGATCATATTGTTTGTATAAGTATTAAAAAATGTATTTGAATGACTCTTGTTACCATAATGGTGTTTTAAAGGTTGTGGTTTTTAGAGTGATGAAAAATGCAGGCATACTGCAGATTCATTTAGGCGGTATGAGGTATGTAGATGAGCAGCGTTTTCATATTGCTCTTTCAAAACACAGTGTCACACTGCTGGTAAGAAGAGTCTTCTTTTACATGACAATATTTATCATAGTATCATAGCATCAACCGATGTTGAGTGTGTGCTTATTATTCAAGTGTTTATTTTGTGTCTTAATTTTTGAAAGTGATATTAAATTATGTTACACAAAAATACATTTTTTTTTCTTATTTTACTTTGTTTATGCAATGAAAAAAATAACTGGTTACAATTACAGCTGCTTTTGATGTGTTTTAATACAAATTAGTGTATTTTATTTTGAATATCTTGAAAATGCATACATTTAAATTATGTTAATTAGCCCAGCCCTGCTTTTAGCCATACGTACATCATTTTTTTTTAATTAATAGTAAAGATGTGATAAAAAGTAAAGGAAATGGCAGTTGCCAGCTATAGAAGGTACTGATCATGTGAAGTCTTTGGAGTGATATGAACAGAATGTATATAGTGATTTTACTTAACCTTTGTGCCTGCTTCTTTCATCATTTTTAACCACGATTTCAGAGTTTTGAGGCACTGTCCTTTATTTCAGTTTTCAGTTAATACATTTTCTCATTGTGGTTAATCTCAGGCTAATTACCACTGCTGGCTGTGTGGAAAGAACTGCAACAGTGAGAAACAATGGCAGAAGCACATCACCTCGGAGAAACACAAAGAGAAAGTGTTCAACTCTGAGGATGATCAGAATTGTTGGCAGTATCGTTTCCCAACGGGTGTTTTTAGGATTTGTGAACGGTATGTATTGACTTAAAATAATCTTGAATAACCTTATAAAGGACTTGCAGTGTACAGCAATAGGAATTCATGAGACTAGCACTATACATTAATCTTAATAAAATAGTTACTTTCTACTTGGTCAGAAAGGAAGAGTGACTTTTGAGACACTGAGTAGATAGGCTTCTAACAGTTCTTTTTTTAACATGCATGATAATAATCATCTGTGGCCTTGATCTAGTAATGCAAACGAGTAAAACAACTAAGCACAGAAACTGAATACAGCTGCAACAACTAATCAGTGTCATTGATAATAATCAATACTGAAAATAGTTGGCAACTAATTGATAACAAAATTAATTGGCTTGATATATGTTACATGCATCACTTCATTGAAAAAGAGTAACATTAATCACAGTTTCAGATATAGTGAAGACAGAATATGTAAATACGGTAGGGGATCGAAGAGCAGTGAATTCAAAAGTGTGGAATCGTTTCAACTTCATATCTGACAAAAATGTGTCTTGCAAGATCTGTAAAAAATCGGTTCCCTCTGTATGGGAGCACAACCACTACATGGGAGTACCCAAAAAGAAATGTGTTAGTGTACAAGTGATCCCTCCTTCACTCACAATCGGTAATAATCAAGCATCACTCTGTGTCATTTCCTTCCATTTCTTTAGCTATTCAAAATCCTTATCTAATTGCAGAGCCTGACCCATCAACGATATGCAAATATTCTTTAACATGGCATTTTTTTGATGATGACGATGGCCTGAAATTAATGTTGTGCTGTATAGGAAATAGGAGATATCAAATATGAGACCTTCATTTCATCTTTCTGTCTTTGCTGCCAGTCTAGCACATCTATCAAGTTCAGCCCTGGGGGCCCCATGTGGCTTCAAGTTTTCATTACTACCAATTTCTCTTTTAATTGGATTCCAACTTTAATTAAGCAAGCTATTTCCTACTTTATTTTATTTCTTTATTTTTTATTTGTGTTAATGGTAGTACCGAACTTACAAACTCAATTTGCCAAAATATTTACAAATAGAAGCAAAGATTTGTGTGTTAAATGCAGAAGAATAATTGTTTTTTTTTTTTTTTGAATATTTTGTTGTTTTTAAATGTTTTAATCATTTAAGCTGTTATTTACAAATACACACACAAGTTGTTAACCGTGAAATAACTCGCTTTTCTCATTCATTGTTTCAAGTGGTGTGTGTAATTGAATATAATTAAGAGTGCAAACTCCATTGAAAAGGAAAATTTAAAAGAAAATGCCAAAACAAAGTTAAGCATTGAAAGAAACTGCAAAAATTGTAATGCACCTTTCTTAATATAAGAGAAGGAAAAAACAGCAGCTAATTAAATAATGAGATTAAATAAAGGTTGATAAAAAGATTTGCTGATTGTGAAAGTGGTTGGAACCTAGAAACCACTAATCTAACAGATAAAATCAAACAATACACTGTATGTATACAGTAAGCCTTTGTCAATGGATAATAGTAGTTTCAGCCTTACTCCCCTTGATGTTTGCAACAATCTTGAAAGTATTAAGCTAGACCTTAAAGTTAGTAATGAGACTTATTGTGATACACATTTTATCAAATTTATTTTAATGTAAAAATGTATTTTTAACACATATTTGTAATGCCGGTCCACCTTAAATTCCCTCGTACCTTGTCATCGGCGTCTTTGTTTTGCAGATGTGTCAATCAGCACTGGCAGCCTGCTCACTCATCCTCCACCGAGGCAGCAGGAGTCAAGTCAGATGCAAAATTCTCAGAGCTTAACAATAGAAAATTTACACCGGGTGTTAGACTCAAATCAACCGTATGTTTTTATTATATGACAGTAATAATAATAGCAGCTCACTACTCAAAATGTGCAGCGCCCATTCTCGAACCAGCAACCTTTCAGTTATAAGGCAGCAGCTCATACCTCTACACTATCCTGGAATACGTATTAGCGTTCTGTCAATTGACATTTGAGCTTGGGTTTGTAACTCATTGACAGCAACATGTAAATTAAATGATTTTTTTTTTTTTTACTTTTTGTTATATTCTTGATATTTTTATGTTTATTTGATATTTGGACTGAAGTCTACACACATTATACACTTCACGTCATTATTAGTATAACATGGAAAAAGTTTCTGCTTTAGGTATGCGTTCAGCAATTTTTGCCTCACATTTCCTTTCATCCTACACATACCCAGATCTTTGTAGACATGAAACACACATGAAATGCATGTGTTCGAAATAACAATACAGTGGAACCTTGGATTGCGAGCATAATTCATTCTGATAACATACTTGTAATCCAAAGCACTCATATATCAAAGTGAATTTCCCCATAAGAAATAATAGAAACTCAGATGATTCGTTCCACAACCAAAAACTATTCATATAAAAATGATTAATACAAAATATAAAGTAAAAATACATAAAACAAATTAACCTTCACTTTACCTTTGAAAAGAATCATGGCTGGTGTGAGTGAGTTTCTAAACTTTTTTGGGATTCCACCCAACGGGACAACATGCGGAAGAGCGTACCAAAGCAACCGCAGGCTCCCAGCACTGTAGCAGTTCGCCGTAAAAGCGAATCCGAAAGATCGCGGACATGCTATAAGAGACTGCCATTGATGGTGATACAAGGAACATTATAAATGCGCAGGGCACAGTATTACTTGGCCACTAACCTGGCCTTCACCTTGCCTGACTGCTGTGTCTGTGTATAGGAGAGTGACAGATCCCGCTACAATAAATAACCGTGCAGTTCCTGTTTCAAGCTGAATAAAGCTGGTGTTCCTAAAGTACTGAGACTCAGCTTCGTGTTTTGGGGTGCAAGATTGAGACACATTACAACACACACACACGTGGTCACAATGCTATAGTATACAGTATACGCTCGTACGGATGTTGACTATATGAGTGAGGCACGCCAACAGAGCCCTAAAATGGGAGACGATTGCCCACAATCCCGCAGCGAGAGAGAGAAGAACCATCAGCTCAGTTGTGATCACGTGACGTTCAGCAGACAAAGCGTATACGTATTTCTCGTATTGCAAGACCTCGCTCGTTCATTAAGTCAAAATTTATTACAAATTTTAGCTCCTCTTGCAAAACACTCGCAGACCAAGTCACTCGCAATCCAAGGTTCCACTGTATACTACATTATTTACACTATACAACTCCAGGCGTATCACACGCAGATAAGGACCTATGGCTTGACCTGGGAGAACTTTTTGCCCGAGTTGAGCTCTGTCAAAGTGGGGATGGGACAGCAGGCTGCTTGCTGCTTTTGCTGATCAACCCATTTACAAAACAAAAGATGCTAATGAGGAGGTGCAAAGAAATTTAAGGTGGGCCGGGATTAAGAGATTTTTCGTAGGCTTCAGGGATTCTAGTGTTTAGTCTCTTTATCTGGGAGTTAGGTGTCTGGAATTGTATAGGGTAAATAACATATTGTTATGTGGAATACATACATGTCTACAACTATCTGTGTAAATATAGGTTGACAGAAAATGCAAGGCAAGAAATGTTGAACACATAACTAAAACAAACTTTCCATGTTAAGGTAATAATGACAAAATGCTGACATGAAGTATATAAAGTGTTAAGATTGAAGTCCAAATATCAAATAAACACTTTCACAAAAGTTATAACAAAACAAGTGCACTTCTATTCAAGAGTATAACCGAAGAAAATGAAATGGTTCAATTTACATGTTATTGGCAATGTGTGAAAACTGAAGCCCAACTATCAATTGATAGGAAGTAAACACGTCCATTTGGCTGGTGCAGAGGTAAGGACTACTGTCTCATAACCAAGAGGTTGTGGGTTTGATCCCGGGCCCCCTGTTTTAAGTAGTGAGCTGCTATTATTGTTACTATTATATAATAAAAACATACATTTGATTTAAGTCTGCAACATCCATCCATCCCTCCATTATCCAACCCGCTACATCCTAACTACGGGGTGATGGGGGGTCTGCTGGAGCCAATCCCAGCCAACACAGGGCGCAAGGCAGGAAGCAAACCCCGGGCAGGGCAACAGCCCACCGAAGGGCACACACACCAAGCACGCACTAGGGACAATTTAGAATCGCTAATGCATCTAACCTGCATATCTTTGGACTGTGGGAGGAAACTGGAGCACCCGGAGGAAACCCACACAGACACGGGGATAACATGCAAACTCCACGCAGGGAGGACCTGGGAAGCGAACCCGGGTCTCCTAACTGCAGGCAGCAGTGCTACCCACTGTGCCACTGTGCTGCCCAAATCTGCAACAGCTGGTGTAAATTTATGGTACTTGTAAAAGTTAGCTCTGAAGAGATAAAAGCAGACACACAAACGCATTTCAATCATTTCTTCTTGGTGTCTTGTTGAACAAACACACAGTGCAGTGTCTATGATCAATGTTACTTTTCCTCAAACACAGATATTTACATCAACATGTCATTTGAATGATTTTTTTATTCAAGAATCCAAGAATAAAACTGAAAAAAAAATTGTTTAAATTCAGTTTTATTCTCTGCTCAAAGCGCTAAATGCAAAAATGACGCGGGACTGGAACCTATTACCGCTCCATTGCTAAATGGTAGTTTATCTACTACGCCATCTGCACTGATCCGTGACTAGGCAGCATTACCACTGTGACAACTGGTTGAAAATGAAACATGCAAACACACACGTATGCAAAATGTCTTTTACATTGTACCGACTGACAGTTGGGCTTCAGCAACATGTCAAATGAGCAATTTCTTTTTCTTCTTTTTATTCTTGAGTAAAAGCATACTTGTTTTGTTGCACCTTTTCTGAAAGTGTTTCGTGAATATTTGGGCTTCTGTCTTCATATATCCTTCATGTCAAAATTATGTTGTTATTACTTTAACAAATGAAAACATTTTCTATTTTAGCTTTGTGTTCAGCATTTTTTGCTTCACATTTCCTTTGTCATTCTAAATTTACACAGATCGTTGTAGACCCGCAACACAGATGAAATGTATGCATTTCAAATCACAATATTTCATTACCTATATAATTCCTTACAAACACATCACAAGATAAACATTTCAACACAGACTTGAACTATGAGGATTGCAGCAGGGCGCTGCTTTCATGTGATTGAATGAGGGGGTGGGGGGATGTAGCGGTGCGTTCTGCTAAACCACACATTTACAAAACAAAAGCAGGCTAATAGTGCAGTGATAAGGAGCTATGTATTTCTTGGTGTATGTCAGAAAAATTTAAGGACATCAGGGACAACGAAAAAAATTGTAAGCTACAGGTAGTGTTAAAGTATACAGTACTTGTACTATCGTTATGAATGAGAGCATTGTAAAAGAATAAAACTTTAATTTTTCTAATAAAATGTTTGCACAAATGTTGCGTTTTATTAAAATTCCAGATATTTTGAAATGATAATTGATCAATTAATTGATAAGCAAAAATAATTTAATCGTCCTGAATAAGCTTTCCGCAGAGAATCAAGGGTGTGTTGTTTCTTGAATTGTACATGGCAGATGTTGACTTTACCTTAGCCCGATATTGGGAGTTGCCGTATTACAGCAAATGGAGATGGCTGTGCTTACTAAGAAAAAATGTTTTAAATATAATGAAAAGTGAATGTGCTGGTCAACTATTGCTGGACACTGAAACAAGAAGCTTCAGGTGCTGAGTACAAACAAGAATCAACAGTAAAATATTTTTAGCTCAATTAAATGAATGCAATATGTCAGCAACATTAATCAATTAAACACACTAAATTCAATTCAAGTTAATATTGTATTTCTTCAAATTCCCGCATGATACTGTCAGACTGAAATTATTTATGTTCAATCATAATCACCCAAAATTTTTTCAGAAAGCCAAACATTTGAAAAAAAAATAAACAAGTCCAGCGTTGTTAAAAGCAAGTTAAACAGCAACTCCAGCTTATTTGGGATTTGTTTTAGTTGTGCTCTGTGACAAGGGCAGGGTTTGTAATGTATATCCATAAACCAGCAGATATTATACCAATTGAAGTAAAAACAAAAATGTAAATTTTAATTTTTATTATATTTTAGGCACCTTAAAGGCATTTGCACAGAAGAAGAAAACTGTCAATTGGCCCATGGAAATGAAGAATTAAAGGAATGGCATGACAGAAAGGAATTTCTAGCAATGAAACTTGCCAAAGCTAGAAAGGACCATCTCATTGCCCCTGATGATAATGATTTTGGAAAATACAGTTTTTTACTTAAAGATATTAATTGATTAAATGTAAAAGGTACAGAGTTATGCATGTTCAGTGAGGTTAAAAAGAAAAACAAACTAAATGTGAGGTGAAAGTCATACAAGCAACCTCATGTCAGGACAAGAGTGTCACTTCAGTGCTTGAAACTGAAAATGAATGAGTAATTGGTCAGCTGCAAGAAACATATTTAGTTGGAAAACATCATGAGCATATGATAGAAGCAGACACACTGAGCTGTTTACGTTTGAACAGAATGTCCTTTAACGACTGTCACACACAAATTAAAATCTGAAAAACTCATTAGCAACCTTCTTTGATGAAACTGTTGTAAAATGGCAAGGTTTTAAAGTGGTGTAAGCATTGGGATAAGAATTTGATGGGAGATGAGACACAGTATATGAATAGGTGTCAAAGAATTTGTTTTTCCAAAACAAAGATTTATCCACTTGTAATATTCTTATTGGTTGAAAGTTGACTTATTTTTCCAAGACTTTATAAGATTTTGGGACTGTGTTATAGAAATTTTAAATTCTTACCTTAATGTTGCATATGATGCTTGATTATTTGATTTGTTTTAAGGCTTATTTAAATTAATGAGGGATTTATCATTGAACTTCAAAATCACACCAGTACTAACTGCTGAAGTTAATCCATTTATCAGTCATAAATGGTTATCTCATAGATTGGTAAGAGTGCAAAAGCATATTTGTATTTTGAAAATACAGTATGTTTGGAACTTATAACCCAAAAATGACATAAAGTTAGGAATACTTTGTCACCCAACCCACTTATGTGTACTTTACTTTGCTGTAAAATTTGAAATGACTTACTTGATTCTGTGCTTGCTGGATATGTGTGTTTTTTTTTTCTTTGCTGGTTGCTTCACCAAGTAATAGTTTCCACAGCACTGGTAGAGAACTTGTTTCATTATCATATCTTGTGTAAAAGTTAGGATTATGTAGTGTTAAGTTGAACGCTCATTGTGGTCTTTGAGTGCCTAGAGCAGATGTTTCTCTTCATTTTTGTTTGTTTGTGTATTTCACTTCTGGCTTGTGTTTTGTCATCCTTAAGTTTTGTCCAACTCCTTTGTCTCTTTCTTTCTTGTCACCACCTCGCTTAGCTTATTTATTTTAATTTTTTTCCCCACTGAGCTCTCTGCCGCCTGATTTAAGATACCAATTGTATTATGTCATTGCCAGTTTTTCATTGAAAGAAAAATGCATTGAATACATGGCACACGGCAGCAACTGTTATATAACTATGAAAGTCTAATCATTCATAAATCAGATTCAGTGCGTATGAGCCTGACCGTTGTTCTTTATTTCTTGTTAAATTTATACCATCTGATCACTGAAGTACTATGTATTACGGTTCACTTCTTAAAGTTGCCCTAAAAAATAAAGCAGTTGCTAAATAAAGAATAATAATAGTAATAATGCTCAATGATTGCTTCTGCACGTAGCTCTTCTTCCTCATAATGTTGAATTTCAACAAATCATGAAGATCATCTGTTGGGTCCTGATCTTCTAAAAACAATTTCCCCTACAGCTTTAAGTTATACAGGGTAAAGTGAATTTTTAAGCCATATATATTAATTTTTTGCTTTAAACAGTTCTTATGTAGCTAAGTGTCTTGTGCTTTTCTCACACAGCAGCATAGTGGTGTTCACTAATTCACAGAACAAGCTGCTACTTGAGTTCTAAACCACGAGTTAAATCCAACAAGACCGCATAACAAAACTGTAATGTTCTTTCACCCTCGCCAAAATTTGGGGTAAATGGAGACAGCAACTGTGTAACCTCAAACTTGCACATGTTTTGGGAGTAATATATTTAGAAATGTATTATGAATCTATTTTTGACAAAAAAATATAGGTCCACATCCAACTTACTTGTAATAAGTAACTTTGGATATGGAATAAAAATCTTTATTGAAGAAAAACTGTGAAGCAAGCAATGACCATACTTGTAAATGATTAAGAATGAAATCAAAAACTGAAAGTATTTTTCATTGTAAAAGAGTAACCAAGCCATTTTCTGCACAAGTAATTTGCATGTTTACTTAACAGATATTTGTAGTGTTACATAAAAGTATTTCATGAAATAAGTTGTTAACCTCTTGCACCTCAGCCATTCCAATGGCCCTAAATCCATGGTGTGGAATGGTTCCTTTCCAAATGGGGCCTGTGTTTCAACTGTTTGGCAAAAAGGACAAGGTATGATTTGTGAACAAGGTGAAAGATGCCTCTTCTATGACTTTTCAAAGAATTGAAATAAAAAATGTATAGTGTTCTCTTTTCTAACAGATTCTACCTGTTTAATTATGCTTTAAAAAAAACCCTGGGCTTGTTAATGGTACATGTAATATAATCCCTTCTGTGTTACTAAAGATAGGCTTCTTGGGATGCCTAACTTTCATTCCACTCCAAAGCCCTGTTAGTTGTTCAATGCATTATGTTTTACCAATTTTAAAAATGTTATTTAAATTAATTTTCTCAAAGCAGTGATATTACATAATAATAATAAAGTATTCTTCCTGTAAAATATTTTCTTCCTTTCTTATTTCTTACATTTGCCTCCTTAACTGAATAACTTGAGACCGTGATTTGGATTCAGTGGGTATTTGGATTGATCGATGGATGGATAGTAAGTGAATGCCTGGATTGGCTAAAAACTGGAAAGAAAGAGCCAGGTCTCCTTGTTTTACAGAATCCTTTTACAGAGTTGGCAGTTTACAAGGTACCAACCCCATAACCCTACCCAATCCCAACCCCCCCACCCCACAAATGCTACATTTCAACATATATACCATGAGATAGAAATGTGTAATATGATTCGGGCAGACCAGTGTTTCTGGTGTTCAGTTAAGAACTGGAATGGCCAAAATGAATGATCTTGGTGACCTTCAAGGTAGCATGATAGTTGGCAATTAACATGCCGGAGCTAGCTTCTTCCAAATAGCTACTGCTGTCGCCGAGTGTAACAAGAATGGTGTAATAAGCCTGTTATTGTCAGTTCTTTGGATGTAAACAGCTTTTAGGTTGACTGTCTAATGAGAAACACAAGACTTTAACAAGCAAAAACACGGACCACACCCAGGCAGCATCTATGAGCAAAGTGTCATCTTAGAACACAGAACGTATTGGACTTTTACTTGTAATGGGATGCAACAGCAGAAGAGTGCAATACTTTTATTTCTCATTTATAATATGACATGCTGCGTTTCCACTCAGAAAGTTGCTGTTAACAACTCCCCCACCCAAATGACTTGGCATTAACCCAATGAATATTTTGTTCTCAGTATTCTATGTAAATACAGTTAAGCCTGAGTTATCTACTAGGAACAGCTGTACTGTTCACATGTACAGTGGTCTGCTGCCATCTCCACTCTGTGGTAACATCAGTATTAATGAGCCTTCAAACAAAACACAAAATGGAGTGTAAAGTGGAAAAAATGTAAATCTAGTTTTTATCTGTTAACTGAAACTAAAACATTAGTTGAATCAAGTGAATGCACTGTACGAGCAAACTGCCATGATATGCCTGGTGAATTCAGGGTTAGGGTTGAAGTACGTGGCAAAATGGTAAAATGTTTACGGTCAAGTGGGAAGACCAAAAAGACATTAGCTCCTCTAAGCACTGTTCAGAATGCACCAACAGTCAGTGTTTTTGTCTGGGAAATGTGGAAGTTGTTAAGCCTTGTGCTGTAGTAGCCTACAATAACCCAAGGGTTATTATGTCGATCGTGCGGTTCAGGCACTGACATTCTACCCTTTCGTTCACAAGCAAAGTGTGCAGAGGAACTCATTTCTATTGTCCTGTTGGCAACATCAAACTGTTTTGGTGATTTTTTCAAAAGATATCAAATGAAGGACATGAACCAAATCTGCATCGGTGCAGTAGTGGAAACTTGACATACCTTTCTTCCTGTATTTATGTCAAAGTTTTGATATTTACATGTTTCTGTTAGACATAATGACATTTTTTCTTGTTGAAAAAAATTCAGTGTTTTTGCTTTGTTTTTCCCGGAGGTAAACATAACACTAAGGAAGTTACAGATATGTACTTTTCATGCACCATTTATCTCTCAGTTTCTTTTCTGTTTGCCATGCATCTTTAGCAAAGTGATCATCTTAGTACGTACAACCAGAACAACTGCAACATGCAACTGACGACTCAACAAAAATGTCATCACGTGACAGGGTATGATTTGGGTGATTTTTTTTTTTTTTTAAACTAGCAATTGTTATTTAAATACTAAATGAAAGGAAAGCATATGCATATTAGTTCATGTGAATACTGTATTTCCAGGCAGGAACTAAATACCTTTCTTCTTGTGTGAATGGCATGAATTTTGCTGGTAGACAAAATGCAATTTATTTTGCAAATTTTTTTCTAAAGAAAAACACTGACTCTCAATGCAAATTCAATTTCATTTTGTTCATTACTATAGGGAGATTCACTCGAAGAGGACCCGAGTATTCTGTTGTAACTCCCATTAGGATGAAGCAATCTGAACAAAAAATCCGCAATATACCTTGACATATGTGTAATTGATTACATTACATGGGATGCTTGACATTGGTTTCCGTTTTGTGCCAAACACATTTCCACACACCGCTCCATGTTCCTGAACGTATCGGCAAGCGTCTGAAAGTTTATAGCAGCAATTTCACGTTGTTTGTCCTCCTTCAAATCTTCCACAGTGTGAGGCTTGTTCTGATAGACTATTCCTTTGAGCATACCCCAAGGGAAGAAGTCTGGTGGTGTCAGATCAGGCGACTGGTGCCCAAAGCCCCTTTGAAAATACCCTGTTGCAGAAGAAGAACTCAGTTTCTGCCATGCTCCTTGCCGATGTGTGACACATTGCTCCGTCTTGCTGGAAGGAACCTTCCATTAACTCATGATCATCCAGTTGATTCTGACATTGCTTAAACGAGTTGGTGACCCAATAGGTTTGCACCATGAAGACACGCTGCTCAATACTGTGCACCGCCATCCTGATGAGAAGTCAATTGAGTGAAGGATTACAGGCGGTATGTACCCAGAAGTTGCAAACGGAGGTTAAACGTCATGACAGCTGTCCAGTGCCTACCTCATCACTCCAACACAGGGACATCCTGGCTTGTTCGAAGCTCCATATAGTGAGGAGCACATTGCACGTTGTTTCGTTCAGATTGCTTCATCCTAGCGAGAGTTATTACAGAATATTTGGGGCCTCTTTCGAGTGGATCTCCCTGTATCAATAGAACATTTACTTAAAAAAAAAATAAATAAAGCACTCATCTCTCTGTTTGCTGGCTGAACTGTAAAGCCTGTAACTTGAAAATCTTACTTTCAACAGATTTTCTGTGAAAATCAGCACACAGCAGGCTTCTATGTCTAGCTGAGTATTGATTTGGCATTGCAGCTTATTACACTTCCAATAAAGTAATCAACAACAACATTTATAACATTTATATGATATAGCACATTTTCATACAAACAACGTAGCTCAAAGTGCTTTACAGGATAATAATTCTTTTTCTTTGAGTAGCTTTTCTCACTACTCAAAGCGCTCAGCAATTGCAGGTAAAAGTAAGGTCCGATGGCCAGGGAGGACAGAAAAACCAAAAAAAAAAACAACAGACAGCTGGAGAAAAAATAAAATAAAATCTGCAGGGGTTCCAGGCCACAAGACCGCCCAGCCTCCTCTAGGCATTCTACCTAACATAAATGACCTCAATAAGTCCTCATTATATTCAGGGTTCTCATGGAAGAACTTGATGATGATGGTCATGTGGACTTCTGGCAATGTAATCCATCAATGTAGGGACATCACGGTGCTTTGATCGGGTGGTGATGGTGCAGATCGCCACCACAGAAAAAGAACAGAAGAGAAAGTAGGGGTTAGTATGGATTTTGAAGCCGTCATGAATAATAATGGTGATTTTGGTGCCAACGATGTCTGAACGGTTTTATATTAAGTTTATGGTGCTGATTAAGAATATGACTTTGGTTTTGCCAGATTGGCTCTAGTTTCTGAGATATTTAATAGTTAATTAATTAACGCAACACGTTTGAAAAGCATTCAGAATTGCAAGAATATTTTTATTTTAGTTACAACTATTGTAAGTAAACAGTCTTACATCATACGAAAAAGAAATTAAAAATATCTAACAGTGACAGGAAAAAAGTTATGTATGATTTGATTAATTAATACAATATTAATTAGTTATTAATTGTTATTAATGTCAATGCTTCAAAAAATGATGTTTATGCAATTTCCTTTTTTTTTATATTTTTATTTTATTAATTTTCATTGTAATCATTTCATACAAACAGATCAATTTATAACCCAACAAAACTGAAGACAAATCAAACCCCACCCCTGAGAAGGAGAGCTTAGCTAAAGGAAAATTGCTTAAGGCTTTTTAATAAGGCAACATTAAACAAAAGAAAGGGAGAAGTAAATATATATGTAAATAAGAGATGGAGAAGGGAGTTAAATGCAATAATAGTTATTTCTCTTATTCTAAAATAATATTGATTAAATCCTGCCAGGTTTTGAAAACATTTTGTACAGATCCTCTAACTGAGAATTTGATTTTTTCCAATTTCAAATAATATAAAACATCGGTTTCCCACTGACTTATAAGAGGAGAATTAGGATTCTTCCAATTTAACAAAATAAGTCTGCGTGCCAAGAGTGTAGTGAATGCAATCACCGTTTGCTTGTCCTTCTCCAATTCAAGTCCATCTGGAAGAACACCGAGCACAGCTGTTAATGGGTTAGGAGGGATTGTGATACCAAGGCTGTCTGAAAGGCACTTAAAAATTTTTGTCCAAAATGATGTTAGTTTGGTGCAGGCCCAGAACATGTGACCCAGTGAGGCAGAAGCTTGGTTGCAGCGTTCGCAGGTTGGATCCTGCCCTGGAAACATTTTGGACAGTTTTAAGCGAGACAGATGAGCTCGATATATAATTTTTAGTTGAATAATTCTATGCTTTGCGCATATAAAACTCGAGTGAATTCTCTGCTTTGCTACCTTCCACTCCTTTTCTGATATATTGATTAAGAGATCTTCTTCCCAATGTCCTCTTGGATCTTTGAAAGGTAGGGACTCTAATAAGATTTTATATATTGCGGAAATAGTGTTTATTTCCTCGAAATTGAGCAGTATTTTTTCCAGCAATGTGGAGGGTGCAAGGTGGGGGAAATCGGGCAATTTCTGTTTAACAAAATTTCTAATTTGAAGATAGTAAAAGAAATGTGTAGCTGGGAGGTTGAATTTTGAACGTAATTGTTCAAAAGATGTAAATATGTTGTCTATATAAAGATCTCTGAGCATTTTAATCCCAAAACTTTTCCAGGTATTAAAAACTGGATATACTTGCGAAGGTTGAAAGAGGTGGTTCTCTTGCAGAGGTGCCACTGATAAAAGATTTTCCATCTTAAAATGCTTTCTAATTTGGTTCCATATTCTGAGTGAGTAAAGCACGATTGGGTTACTGTATTAGTATATTTGCGATAACTTTCATTTATTGGAGAGCAGAGCAGGGAATATAAAGAAGTTCTATAGGATTTTACTTCTATTGCAGACCAAGCCTGTGTATGTTCATTTATTTGTGTCCAGGTTTTTATGGCTTGTATGTTTGCTGCCCAGTAATAAAACTGAAAATTAGGTAAAGCCATGCCACCTTCTGCCTGAGGTCTTTGTAGGGTCGCTCTTCAGATATGTGGGTGTTTTGAGTTCCAAATGAATGAGGTTATTGTTGAATCTAACTGTTTAAAAAATGATTTATTAATATATATTGGAATGTTTTGAAATAAAAAGAGAAGTTTAGGAAGGATATTCATCTTAACGATGTTAATTCTTCCGGCTAGAGTGAGATGAAGGGTTGACCATCTATGCAAGTCTTGCTTAATTTTTTCCATACAGACGCCGAAATTTTGTTGATAAAGAGCTTTATGTTTACTTGTGATATTTACCCCATGGTATTTAAACTGATCTGCCTTGGTAAAAGGTAGGGTGTCTAATCTAATATTATATGCTTGTGAATTCACTGGAAAGAGTATACGTTTATTCAGATTAATTCTAAGACCAGATATCTTTTGAAATTCTGTTAGTGCTGTTAAAACAGCAGGGAGAGTGTTTTCTGGGTCTGATATATATAAGACCATGTCATCTGCATATAGAGAAATTTTCTGTTCCAGTCCTTCTCTGACAATCCCCTTTATCTGATAAGAATTTCGGCAGTGAACCGCCAGTGGTTCAATAGCGATTGCAAACAACAGTGGCGACAAGGGACATCCTTGTCTGGTACCACGTTCTTGTTTAAAGTAGTCTGAGCAAATGTTATTAATACAAACTGAAGCTTCTGGATTGGTATACAGTAGTTTGATCCATGCACAAATATTTGGGCCAAACCCAAATTTCTCCAATGCAGTGAAAAGGTAATTCCATTCAATCATATCAAATGCTTTTTCTGCGTCTAATGATAGTAATATCTCTGGGGTGTTTGATTTTGCTGGTGAATATATAACATTAAACAAGCGTCGGAGTTTTGAAGATAGGTGTCGGCCTTTAATAAATCCAGTTTGATCTTGTAATATTACCGAGGGCAGCACTTTCTCCATCCTTCTAGCTAGGATTTTTGAGAGTATCTTAACATCATTATTCAGGAGTGAAATTGGTCTCTATGATGCACATTGTAACAAGTCCTTATTTTGTTTAGGAAAGACGGTGATTAATGCTTGTCGAAATGTTTGAGGTAGTATTTGGTTGTCTCTAGCTTCTGTAAATGTTGCCAATAAGAGGGGAGCTAGCTGAGTGGAGAATTTCTTATAAACTCTACAGGGTAACCATCAGGGCCTGATGATTTCCCGCTTTGTAGTGACTTTATAGCGGCTAGTAATTCTGTTAGTGTTAGAGGTTTATCCAGTTCCTCAGCACTTAAAGCATCTATTTGTGGTATCTGTGATGTATCCAGAAATGCATTAGATTGTGTGTTGTCTTCTTTGGGTTCAGTAGAATATAAAGACTTATAATAATCTCTAAATGTGTGCATTATTTTATTATGGTCAATGATTTCTTCTCCATTCTTGTTGGTGATTACTGGTATTGCATTTAGAACTTCTTGTTTGTGAATTTGTTGAGCTAAAAGCTTACTAGCTTTTTCTCCGTTTTCATAGTAATGCTGTCTAGACTTATAAATAAGTTGTTCAGTTTCTTTAGTTGTTAAGATGTTAAGTTCTGTATGCAGGGCCTGCCTTTTCCTGTGGAGAACTTCATTTGGACGCCTGGCTTGTTCTTCATCTATTCTAGTAATTTCCCTTCTTAGCTCTGACACTTTCTTGGTTTCTAATTTATTTCTGTGGGAAAGATATGAAATAATCTGTCCTCTTAAGAAGGCCTTTAGAGTTTCCCAGAGTGTTCCTGCAGAAACCTCAGTGGACATGTTTGTCTCTAGGAAGAAGCTGATTTGTTTGGATATAAATTCTGTGCAGTTCTCGTCTGCCAATAAAAGAAGGTTAAGATGCCATCTGCGAGGTGAGTGTGAGGGGCTTAATGATTTTAGCTCCAAGACTAGAGGGGCATGGTCAGAGATAACAATTGTGTCGTATTTGCATGATTTAATTGTAGGCAGGAAATTATTATCTATAAAAAAATAATCAATTCTTGAGTAGCTATAATGTACTGGTGAGTAGAACGAATATGTTCTTGAGTTTGGGTTAAGAAACCTCCAGGGGTCTGATAAGTTGTGATCATTTAAAAACTGTGTAATTATCTTTGCAGTATTAGATGTCGTCCCCCCTGTCACAGGAGTCCTATCTAAGAGTGGATTTAAAACACAATTAAAGTCCCCAGCCATTATAATTTTATGAGTGTTCACATTGGGAATGGATGCAAATAGATTTTGCATGAATTCCTTATCATCAACATTGGGTGCATAAACATTTATCAAAATCATTTACTGTTATATAAGTTGCCCATGACCATCACATATCTCCCTTCAGGGTCCGATACTACATCTGATGCTACAAATGGAACTGTTCTATGTATGAGAATTCCCACCCCTCTAGTTTTCTTTATAAAGCTAGAATGGAACATTTGGCCAGTCCAGTCTTTTTGTAGTCTGAACTGATCCTTGGTTAGTAAGTGGGTCTCCTGTAAAAATACTATTTTAGCGTTTAAGCCTGTTAGGTGAGAGCATACTTTCTTTCTCTTTAATTCGTGATTCAGGCCTTTAACATTCCAGCTCACAAAGTTAACTGTCCCATCATGAAGACATTGATTCTGAGTTTTTAATGTCATTTTATAGTTTTAATTGGTAATATGGCAGTTTTAATCTTAGTTTCAAGATTCCCCATGAGTTATTGCATTTTAGCCTATTGTTGCATTGATATTTATAATTATAAGGATTACAAGAATAGATTAGATATAACCTGCTCTCCTTCTCTCCCCCCTTTATCCCCCCACCCCCCCATTTTGCCTCCCCCCATGAGGCTAGATCCCACTTCGCGATGTCCCAGTCCTCTGACATACGAAGAGAGCAATTTCCTTTTATGTGTGTCATCAGGACAATCACGTTGGAGACTCCAACATTAGTCTACCATCATGTGTATGTCCCATCTGTCTTGATATCTCTCCTCCATCACCTTCATATCCTGGTGGAACCTCTCGCCTTGTTCCTCGCTGAAGTCTCCAAGGTTATCTAGAAATCTATTTAAATTGCTATGGAGATAGTGCATCTTTATGCTCATATTAACTCCCAAATTTCTAAAGTTAGCAAGCATATCTTGCACCAATTCTTCATAATTGTCTGCTCTGTGATTACCCAAGTAGTTCTTCACAACAGAGACAAAACTCTTCTAGGCCGAAGCCTCAGTGTCATTCATGCATTTGGTAAAATTGGAATCGTTCATGAGTTTACGAATCAGAGGACCATCAAAGATTCCAGCTTTTAGTTTTTCCATGCTCAGTCCAGGAAATGATCTACAAATGTACTTCAAGCAATTACCCGTTTTGTCCAAAGCCCTAACAAATTGCTTCATCAATCCTAGCTTAATATGAAGCGGTGGGAGAATGATTTTGTTCTTGTCCACCGGCGGCTTGTTGATGATATTCGCAGCGCCAACAATCATTTCTTCCATTGTAGGCCATGACACTTTTGTCCAATGAACTTGCTTTGCCCTGCTATCCCAGAGGCACATGAAGCATGGGTATTTTGTGTATCCAGATTGCTGTCCAAGCAAGAAGTTCACCATCTTCAGATCAATACAAATTGACCACTGATGTTCATGATAACGGATTTTCTGTAATACGATTTTTACATTTTCATATTCTTCTTTAAGTTTTGTTGAGTGAGCAATGGGAAGAGATGCATAACGGTTACCATTGTGCAAGAGAACACATTTCAAGCTTCTAATGGAGCTGTCTATAAAAAGCCGCCAGTCTTCTGGTTGATATTCTGTTAGTCCCATTTGAAGTACAATTCCTGGGATATCATTGCAGTATACAAGTTCTTCCTCTTGGTTGAAATATGGGAGAAGCCTCTCTTCTCTTGTCTGATAGGCTGTAATTTTAACTTCTGCCTTTATAAGATTTTGTTCATTAAGTCTGGACGCTAAAAGTTCAGATTCTTGCTTGGACAGATGTAAGTCTCGAATCAGGTCATTGAGTTCTTTTTGGCTTAATGGTTTGAGCGTCGAAGAGCTTCCCTCAAATTCACTTCCACTGCTACTACCTGCCATACACTCCAATCCCTGCCTCTCTTCAGAATCTGACAGTGGCTGGTTTGGTAGTCTGGTAAACACTGGTATGGGAACGTCATTGCCATGTGGAACAGGTCGTCTTGCTGATTCCAAATCAGGATAATCCCATCAAGCTTTCTTGTAATGATTAAAGCCTTTAATCTTTACAACACAAAAATAACAATTGTCATGGTGGTTTTTCGGTTCTCTCCATACCATTGGCACACCAAAGTTTAAACTTTTTCTTTCACCTTTTGCTCACTGTCGTAGGTGCTCCACACATGTTTTGCAAACCATATGTGGAACCCAAGACTTATCCTGGTCTCCAAGCTGTGCTCAAAAATAAGCCAGGTATACTCGATGCACAAAGTCTGTGATATTTCTTCTTTGTTTTTCATCCATGTACTGTCCATAGATGTAGCAGAATACATCAGGATTGTTGATGCAGGCTCTTCTTGATGAAGTCATAATTTTTACATGTATTTACAGTATATACTTATTAAGACATAACTTTTTGGGTATAAACCAAGACTGGGTTGACAAACTTATACTTTAGCCGACTTCTTTCCTCTGCAAATTCACAGTTGAATTCTGGCTTCAAAAAGTCACCTTTATAGCATTGTAGGCCTACAAATTGAAATACAAAATAATTATATGGGATATTGCATTACCTAAGACACTGTTAAAGAGTCAAAAGACAGACCAAGAGCTATTGCATTTGTTATCAAACACAAGTCGCATTGGGGGAATGCATTATTTTCATGGATGTCCATTGTCTCCAAAACTAGAACCAATTCAGCAGAAGTAATGGGATTTTTGAATTCAGCACCCTCAAAATACCCTACATCCATTCAAAAAACCTTGGCACCTGGAAAAATTTTTTTTTTTTTTGTAGACCTGTGAATTGAATATACAGAGCATCAGGATTAAACTAAGATGAAGCCATGAGAAAGCCATGTTAAAGTAATGTGTTTTCAGCTGTGTTTTAAAGTGCTCCACTGTATTAGCCTGGTGAATTCCTATTGGTAAGCTGTTCCAGATTTTAGGTGCATAACAGCAGAAGGCCGTCTCACCACTTCTTTTAAGTTTAGCTCTTGGAATTCTAAGCAGACACTCACTCATTTGAAGATCTAAGGTTACGAATTGGAGTGTAAGGTGTAAGACATTCTGAAATATTAGATGGAGCGAGATTTTTTAAGGCTTTGTAAACCATAAGCAGTATTTTAAAGTCAATTCTAAATGGCACAGATAACCAATGTAGAGACATCAAAACTGGACAGATGTGTTCAGATTTTCTTTTCCTAGTTAAGATTCTAGCAGCTGCATTCTGCACTAGTTGTAATTGATTGATGTTTTTTTTGGGTAGTCCTGAGAGGAGTGCGTTACAGTAATCTAGTCGACTGAAAACAAAAGCGTGAACTAATTTCTCAGCATCTTGCAATGTTATAAGAGGTCTAACTTTTGCTATAATTCTGAAGTGAAAAATGCTGTATACAATAATAATATATAATAATAATAATATATAATAATCGAACATTTGTCAGCAAGTACTGGCCATTGACGTTCTTTGTGCGCACCATTTTACCTATAACGAGAGAATCATTCATCCCTGCCATGCTCATCTGCTGCGGCCTTCTTTGCTGCTTGCTTCTTGTCTCTGTTCCTTGGATCCAATAACACTGAGAGCTACATATTCACTCACCAGCCATATTATTAGGCACACCTGTTCAATTGCTTGTTAACACAATTCATTTAGGCATGTAGACATTGTCAAGGTGACCTACTGAAGTTCAAACCAAGCATCAGAATGGAGAAGAAATGTGATTTAAGGGACTTTCATGGCATGGTTGTTGGTGCCACACAGGCCGGTCTGAGTATTTGAAAAACTGCTGCTCCACTGGGATTTTCATTAACAACCATCTGTAGGGTTTACAGAGAATGGTCCGAAAAAAGTGAGAATATTCAGTGAGCGGCAGTTCTCTAGGCAAAAATGCCGCCTTGTTGCCAGAGGACAATGGCCAGAGTGGTTTGAGCTGATTGAAACATAACGGCAACTCAAATAACCACTCGTTACAACCGAGGTATGATGAAGAGCATCTATGAATGCACAGCATGTTGAACCCTGAAGCAGATTGGCTACAGCAGCAGGAGACCACATTGTCAACTAAGAACAGGCAGCTGAGGCTACAATTCTTACAGGCTCAGCAAAACTGGACAATAGAAGAAAATCAAAAAACGTTGCCTGGTCTGATGAGCCTTGATTTCTGCTGTGACATTCGGATGGTAGGGTCAGAATTTGGTGTCAACAACATGGATCCATCCTGCCTCGTGTCAACGGTTCAGGCTGGTGGTGGTGATGTAATAGTGTGGGGGATATTTGCTTGGCACACTTTGGGCCCCTTGGTACCAACTGAGCATCGTTTAAATGCTATAGCCTACCTGAGTATTGTTGCTGACCATGTCCATCCCTTTATGACCACAGTGTACCCATCTTCTGATGACTACTTCAAGCAGGGTAGTGCACCATGTCACAAAGCAAATTGTTTTGTGAACATGACAATGAGTTCCCTGTACTCAAATGGCCTCCCCAGTCACCAGATATCAATCCAACAAAGCACCTTTTGTATGTTGGAATGGGAGATTTGCATCATAGATGTGCAGCCGACTAATCTGCAGCAACTGCGTGAGGGTATCATGTTAATATGGACCAAAATCCCTGAGGAATCTTTCCAGCATCTTGCTGAATCTATGCCACGAATAATTATGGCAGTTTTGGAAGCAAAATGTGGTCTGATACTAGCAAGGTGTACCTAATAAAGTGGCGAGTGAGTGTAGAGTTTGATCAAATTAGTACAAGAGATGACATGAAAATGATAAAGAGCTACACATGAGATGATGGTGTGTTGATCAGAGTAAGTAAGGTTTTATCTAGAGGATACGGTTTATGTTTTATTAAAGGAAACGTCACATGTAATAAGCTGTAACACAGTAAGCTGGGAATGTGCTTGTATTTCATAATGTAGATGGACACAAAGTCCAAAGCTTCTGCATAATTTCTGTTAAAACATTGAATGATAAGGTAGATAAAATGGGTGTTTCTCATCATCAAAGCTTCCTTCCTACATACAGTTACATCTGAAGTAAATTTATAATAGTAGATGCTTTTAAAAGGGACCAGGCAAATGTGATGGACAGTACCCATTGGCAGGCACCACATGCAGGATGGGTACTGGTTCATTACCTGTCCAGGAGGCCAGGAAGAAGGAAAAACAGAACCTTTCATGCTCTCTCTAAGAGTTTTTTTTCAGAAGATGCCAATGCTATGAAGAGTGTTTTGCCATCCTCATGGGCATTGAGAAGAGACAGTTACCCAGCAGGTAGGTCAGTACATTGGATGGACAAGAAGAGACAATGGGACATGGATGGCAGCACCCCTGGGCCTTGGTACCCAAAGTGATACCTGCAGGGCATGCTGGGAACTGTAGTGCTGTGGAGCAGCCCTGTTGGGTTCCATGAATGCTGCCAAGGGGTTCTGTGGGGATTTGTGATCCCTGCTTTCAGGGGACTTCTGCTTGACCAGGACGTGCTTCAAAAAAGGCTATTTCCTAGCATCTGAAATACTCAAGATAAAAGAAGCTGCTCAACCTCATCCAAATGAGTTCAAGTTGGGTGAAAGACAGACAAAGCTGGCCTGGAGGAGTGGAAGGAGAGAGATAATTTGTAGTTGTCTCTCTTTTGGAAGCTTTTGTTAGGTACAATATCAACATAAACAAAGTAATCAAAAGTGAACAAAACAGACAAGAATTTGAATTCCAACCAAAGGAGCAATCCTGGCTGAAACTTAACATTCTGATGTGGTCACTTAAGGGGGACCAGATCTTGATAAGTCATTTGTCCTGCCAATCTGCTGAAACCTTGCATACTGCCAGGACACAGTGGAGTGGCTTAACTTGAGTGTCTGGCAACGTTGGCACATGACATGCCTGTCCGCAGCAAGACAAATGATCACCTTCCTTATAGAATGCATAGAAAACTGACCAAGTGTGACCTCTGTCCAACTGTGACTTAAGCTTTGAAAGAAAGTGTTTTTAAAGGCACCTTGATCAGCTGTGCTCCACCTGGACATCACTGAGTAAAAATGCACCCTGTGAGCTTTTGTGCGTTTCGCAAGCTGCAGTATCATACTGCAAAAAACGGAATGGTTGAGCAGTGGGTCTAAAACAAATTGGCATCTTTTTGTGAAAGTAGACAAGCTAGAAATGCAGTTTTTATTACATTCCAGAAACTATTGCTTTTCATTTTTCCTTTGTTATAAATACAAAATAGATTTTTATATTGTAAACCTATCAGACATCATGGAGGAATTCTTTCTTTGAAGATTGTGAGATCCTGTTGATTTAGTTTATCCAAAAAGACATTTCTTGTATATACTTCTAAAACTGCTCATTTGCTTTGTGGAGTTGTGTTGCAAAAGTGTCTCAATAATTGATTTTAAGTAAATTATTTAATGTGCAAATAATGTAAAGCTTTTTTACAGTAAGTTGGACATATTAAAGAGCTGATTTTCTATTATTATTGTTGACATTTAGGTCTCAGGAGTGTACCACATCCACTATATGACCAAAAATTTATGGACACCAAACAATCGCACCTATATGAACTTGTTAGACATCCCATTCCAACGACATGAGTATTAATATTGACACCAACCCGTCCCACATGCACATTTGCAGCTATAACAGCCTCCACTCTTCTGGGAAAGGCTTTCCCCAAGATTTTAGAGTGTGTCTGCAGGAATTTGTGCTCATTCAGCCAAAACAGCGTTTGTGAGTTCAGGACCTGATGATGGACAAGAGGACCTGACTCAGAATTTACATTCCATTTTATCCTAAAGGTGTTTGGTATGGTTGAGGTCAGGGCTCTGCACAGGCCACTTGAGTTCATCCATGTCTGTATGGCCTTGGCTTTGAGTATAGGAGCACATTCATTCTGGATCTGAAAAGGACTTTCCCCAAGCTGTTGTCACAAAGCTGGAAGCGCACAATTGTCTAAAATGTCTTTGTATACTGTGGCATTAACAGTACCCTTCACAGGAACCAAAGGGCCTGGCCCAAACCCTGAAAAACAGCCCCAGACTGTTATCCCTCCTCCACCAAACCTTATAGTAGGCACTATTCAGCCCTGAAGGTTACATTCTCCTGGCATATACCAAACCCAAATCCATCCATTACCCTGCTAAGATAGTCAAGTGCGATTCATTACTCCAGAGAACTCACTTCCACTTCTCCAGACTCCAGTGGTGTTGTGCTTTACTACACTCCAGCCAACACTTGTAGCTTCACATAGCATTCCTAGGCTTGTGTGCAGCTGCTCGGCCACACAAATCCATTTCATGAAGCTCCTGACACACAGTACTTCCAGAGGCAGTTTGGAACTCTATTGTGAGTGACACAATACACAACAGGCAGTGTTTAAGTGCTACGTGTTTCAGGATAGGGTTAGGGTTATGTGGTCTACCACTTAGTGGCTGAGCTGTTCTCCTTAATGCTTCACAATAACAGCACTTACAGCTAAGCGGGGCAGATCTAGCTGAGCAGATATTTCCCATATTGACTTGTGGCAAAGGTGGCATCCAATGACAGTGCCATATTTAATGTCACTGAGCTCTTCAGTAGGGCTCATTCTACTGTCAATGCTTGTCAACGGAGATTACATGGCTATGTGGTTGATTTTATGGACTTGTTAACACTGGGTACAGCTGGAAACACCTGAACTCAATAGTTTGCATGGGTGTCCACCTACGTTTAGCCATATAGTGTAATTGCCTTCAGAACTGCTACTGACATTAAGGGCTTGGAGATAAGAGTGCTTCCTGCCCTAATTGAATTTTCATTGAATTCCAGCCCATTGCTGCCGCACAGCTTAGGAAGATGAGCCCAGTTACAGTACACATGGAGTTTGCATGCTCTCCCCATAGGTTTTTTCATTCAAAACTTCAATAAGTGTGTGTTAGGTTACCTGCTGACTTTAGGTGGCTCCATGTGAGTGAGCACTTTAGAGCACTGGCATCTTTGAGCAAGGCCCTTAAACTGCAATTGCTCCAGGGGTGCTATACAAAAGCTGACAAATGCACAATAACAACATTTTGTTGTACCTGTACAATGACAATAAAGTTGAATTATCATCTTCATCATCACCATATCTACCACTAGTTTCTGCTTTGCACCCAACCAAACAGGTTTGAAAATAGCTTGATGGATGGATAATATGCTGTGCTAGACTTTTAGACAATTACATACTTTTGAAATGTACACTTATACCCCAATATTATAGACTGGCCGTTTTTTATTTCTGTAGCCACATAAGTTTTGCCAGGATATAAATATACTGTATACAAATGTTATGAAAATGATACTTTTTACTTGGCAATTGTGACATCATTATGAGGAAGAATATTCTGAGCTTAAATATTAACAGTAAATATCAGGTGGAAGGGACAGATTGGTTCCCCAGCTGAGATGGACGGTGCTCCCTTATCTGGCCAGAAGGCTTTGCTAAAGGAAGACCAGCAGGTCAGTGAGGGAGCTGTGATACTCCCCTTCTGAGCCTAGATTTGGTTACTGAAGGACTTTGCAGCAGCTTCACTAGGGCTGCCCTCCTCACTCCCCCAAACATCCATAAAAGGACACAAGTGGTGAGCTTGGGAGCCTGGAAAGACAAGGACAGTGGAGAACTTCCTGCCATGGGCAGATCATCCCCCCATACTCTGGGTGGCAGCCCCAGTAAGGACGGCAGTATGGGAGTTGTGGTTCCATTGGGTTACCCTGTTGTGATCTGATGGGACTGCCAGGGGGAGCTATCAGATATTGATGGCACAAGCACCGTTGTGGTCTTGTGTGATCCAGATGTGCTTCACAGTTACAATAGATTGTCCACTGGAAGTACTCTCGGGTCAAGTTTTGAAAGAGAGGCCACCAATTGGCCTTAAGAGTCGGAGCCGGGAGAGAGGATAAGCGACACTCAACTGGGAGGAATGGAGGAAAATGCAAGGAAAAGCAAAAGTTCTGTTTGTCCTGGAAAATGGGAAAAGGGAGCCTGTAAAGTGTACAGATCATGTAAATATAAAGTCTTTTATTGACCCAGGACTGTGTCTGTGGTAGTTGTGTCTGGGGGTTTGGGATAAGTGGCACCCCCTACTGACGACACAGGAGATTCTTCTGAAGATAGTAGTGAAGCAAACCACTTCTCCCATAGCAAATGTAAGTTAGAACCTCTTTTTGGATTTTTTTGTGGACACCTGTTATAGCACTGAAATAAATGTTCCTATTATATTTACATTTTTTTCATATTGACTCATTAACACAAGAAATACCATTTTGGTTTGCACAGCTGCACTCTGAGCTCCTTCCGTTCTAACTGATTTTTTAAAACATGTGTTTTTCTTGTTTTCCATCTAATCTTTAACAGATGTTTGACATGCAAATTATGTACAATGACACAATTTAAATCCTTTTTTTCTTTAAAACTGTGGGGCTGAAAAAGAAAATAATTTGCAGCAACCTATTCTGGTGAAAACAAAATGTGATGCCGTAAGAAAATTGTAATTAATGTTTGTGTGTCCAAAGACATGCAGGTTAGGTGGATTGGCGATTCTAAATTGGCCCTAGTGTGTGTTTGGTGTGTGGGTGTGTTTGTGTGTGTCCTGCGGTGGGTTGGCACCCTGCCCAGGTTTGGTTCCTGCCTTGTGCCCTGTGTTGGCTGGGATTGGCTCCAGCAGACCCCCGTGACCCTGTGTTCGGATTCAGCGGGTTGGAAAATGGATGGATGGATAGTGTCATTAGTTAAGCAAGGTGATTCATTTATTATGCAGTAACAGATAGGATCTGCTCAGGTTATTCTTTCCTTCACAAAGGAGTACCAAATGACAGACAAGGCCTACAAAGAGAATGAAACCTTGGATTCACATTTTATAAACTACACTGGAAAAGACAAAGCATGCCGCTCATTCCAGAACCCTAAAAGTTCACTCACTTAATAACTGTCAGTGCTGAAACTTTGATTCTTTTGTATTTCTTGAACATTGACTTTTCTGAAGTGTGGTTAGCTATTATTAAAAATAAATAAATGAATTATTCAACTTATTTCATGAAGAAATATTTAGTTGTGTGCTGTATATAGGACTGAATTATAAAATGTGGACACTTTAGAAAATATTAAATACTGAAGAACTATAGTGCTTGCTGGCTTCTTTGCCCTTTACATCGCTCTTTTGGGTAGCTTGCTTGCCTTAAAATGACTGGTCCCTGTGACCAGTGCTTGTGAAACACAGAGTTTATTCTTGTATAGCAGTTTGCAAAAGTTGCTTAATAGTTGTGAGTGTGCAAAACAGTTTATTGTTGTACTGGGGTGCACAAAAGCAGGTTGACAGTTGTGATTTCGCGAAAAACACAGTTTATTTTTAAATTATCACTTATTTATTAATGAATGTATTTTTATTGGTATTTATTGGATAGAATTTTTTGTGACTCTGCAGGCTTCCTATTTTTATATACTCCCTTGCAGATGGTTCTGAAGGTTCTCATTTACATGGCAGAATGTCAGTTCACAGTGGTGGTGACTCATCTCTAGGCTCATGCAATTTGTCAGCGCTAATACATAGCCCTCCCTTCAAAGACGCTGTCCTTGTAACAGCACACAGACACTTCAGAATGACAAGATGGTCTTTGTTTCCTTATCAACCATGCAGCTGGTGACAGCAATATGTCAGCAGGGGTCTTGAGTGCTTTGTTGTCTGGTGGTGCAGCAGGGACTGCTACACTGTCCCATGGTGCAACAGAGGTGTTTATCTCTGAACTTCTGTGCAGTGATCTGTCTATTATATGTGGGTAGAAGAACCTCCTTGTGTGGAGATGCAGATGTGCTGGTTTTTTGGCTGTCTTCCTTCATGGAACTGACACTACAAATGGCATTCCGCATCTCAGACTTGAGACTCTCCCTCAAAGGCTGCCCTGTAATGCCTTTATGATCTGCCTAGTCATTTTTCTGTACAGTTTTACCACAGGCTCTGCTTCATAAGGCTCATCTTGTGTCAGTGGCAACTTGATCTGCCACACTTGTTTCTAGCTCAATGAGCCTGAAGCGGAGGCCAATGGACCTTAACAGATGGAAAAGCATTGATGGAGCTGCAGAGGTTGCAGTCTCTCGACTGTCTTCCTTCCCCGTAGCAATTATTCAAACGGAATTTCAGATATCCGTATTTGTCATCAAGACGCTCCAGCAACTCCGCAGAAGAGCCACATTTTACACTTGTGTGGCACTTGACGCTTTGCTAAATTGGTGTCTGAAGTAGGACTTATTGTTGTCCCACTTCTAACACTGAGTGGTAATATGGCTTCTTTCTCCTTTACGTCACTATTTTGGGTAGCTTGCTATCCTTAAGAGGACTGCTCACTTTTCCCACGCTAGATGGAATTCATATGCAACTTTGAAAACTTGCTGTATTTTAGGAGCCCCTGCAGCTGACTCTGAATCTGCTCATTAACATGATGGAATGCCCTCTCATACATTTGGTGACATATCCCGAAGCTAATGCAACTTTTCAGCATTGTTACAGCACATTAATTCAGCCCCCGCACCATTGACAAAGGTATTACACTTCTTAGTGTGTGTGCTCCAACAGTACTGCAGACTACAGTTATGTTTTATATAAATACTTGAAATGTATGTGAGATGTTAAAAGGGAACTGATCAAATTGACACACATCAGAAAAAATATTTAATTTTTATTTTATAAAACACCATTACAAACAAAAGGGACTTTACATGGATAACTATGGTACAATATAATATCTTTATATATAATACGCTACCGTGGCTGTTCATTTGTCTGTCCAGGATTTTAAATCATTTGTAGCTTGCAAACTGTTTGACCTATTGACCTGACATTTGGTACACATATACTACATGACGTCTACTGTCCGCTTTCAGGGTGATGGTTGACCTCCAAAGTTATTCCTCTTTTTATTTTTATTTTATTTTATTGTAGAATCAACTCTTGGCAGTGGCAAGCAGGGCAGGCATGTGGAGCATATGTACAGGCACCGTTCTCATTCCCTACCACCTTCGCCGTCAATTCCTCTACCTCTTCATCTCTTAATTCATTCTTGAAGCAGATTGAAGATTTAAGTGCTGGCATAAGTGAAAAATTAAAGAAAACGTACTAAGTAACACAAACACTGACTTAATCAGTTTTAACACGAAAGATGCTGATGAAAGAAGAGAAGAAGCGGGCCGCTAGGGTGGAGAAAAGAAGAGCTGCTCAGGAAGCAGCAAGCGCGTCAACCTCTGAGCAAATGAATGCTAAACGTACAGAGAAACAGTAAGAAAACTAGGAATGCTCAAGTCAAGGTTATTCACTGCACGTTATTGTGCAGTGCGCCGTTACTGGTTAAATAATAAAAAACTGAAGTCTACAATTTTAAGGATGAACACTCTTATTAGATATGTACCATTATTAGACACCAGGAATCCTTTGGAGGTTTGTGTAACAGATTATACACAGCATATAGCCAAATCCTGGAAAGGAATGATATAAACGTACAAAGGTAGGGACATCAACATAGTAATAGTCTGACATGAAAAGCTCTGCAGAAAACTCATCTCAATGTTTTCCCTTTATATTCTAGAATTAGACATAAAACTTACTGGACTTTGCTCAGTTTAAATAGGCGTCTTCTATTAATAACCTACGAGGCTTTAAATGGCCTTGCACCAGACTACTTCAGTGACCTTCCCCATCACTATGCACATGTTCGCCCACTATGGTCGTCTGATTCTGGTCTTGTTGTGCCCCACACTAACCTGCACTCTATGGGTGACAGCGCCTTCAGCTGTATAGCGCCCAGACTTTTCGATTCACTCATCTGTGCAGGAAGGCTTTTAACTTAACCTAACACTCTACCCCTTCTTTCAGTTTATCTCTCTGTCCAGATGCTCAGGATAATTTATATGCGTGTGTGTTTTATCATAAGCTATGTGATTTGTTCCGGCATTTCCTTTAGTACTGAATTTAATATTGTACTCTGGTTTATTCTTTCTTTTATTGTTTAATTCTTTTGTATATGCTGTGTTTGTGTATTGTTCTATGCAGGAACCATGTGTATCATTTTGTTTTAAGCGCCTTCATTATGGGAAAGGCCCTATATAAATAAAATGTATTATTATTATTTCTTCCAGTGTTAATAACTGCTAGGTTTCACCCGGACTCATTCATCCATCCATCCATTTTCCAATTCAGTAATATATTTATGAAAGATCAAGTTCACCGATTCGTACCACTCCGAAATAAAAGTCTTAGCGATGTCTAATACCTTTACATATGTTGCAAACTCCACATCGAAGTTTGGACCTGTCACATAACTTCTTCAACATACTTTGGCAGTTTTGCGTCGCAGAGTAAAACGTCCCCGTTTACGGCCACAAAGCGCTGTGTAACTGAGGACCAAATCTGGGGAGTGTGGCAAAATTCTCACTCTTTTTCAACTCTAAACAAATGCTTTTACTATGTAGTTCTGAACCATAGTTCAGTATAGTTTTACACTTTAGGGTTGACAAGCTAATTTTCTTGTATTCCCCTGTCATAAAGCGCGAACCTGGGAAGAGTGCCTCACTGTACCCTTACAGAATAAATTCCCGTCCCATCTAAATTAACAGCTTTGATCACAAGTATCGCCTGCTCCACAGCCAACGGGGTCTTTCAAATGACACAAAACTGCAACAATTAAATAACTACGTTTCATATCGAATAAACCCGCGTTAAAATTTTCAGGATAATCCATTATCACGATGCTGACCAGTAAATCCGAACGACGTTCAAAGTGCGCGCGCGGGCTTTGTGTCGGGCTGTATTCGTGGGCTCGCGGCGCGCCTCCCTGGGTAGTAATAAAGCGCAGCTGCTCACACTTCCCCTCATATGGTAGTTTGAGGACAGCCCCTAAGGTTTTTGGTTTTTTTTTTTTTTGGAGACGCAAGGCGGAAGTGTCGGGAGTACGTGGCGAAGATTCGTTGGGTTTTGTTAGCCGATTGTGTGCTGTTTGAAGTCGGACGCTCCTCAAATTAAACAGGCTGTCGCCTGAGGCCTGTCCCCTGTCCTTGTTCTCCGTAGACTCCCGTACCATCCCGCCCCCTCCCCTCTCTACCCTTGACACCTTGTGTTTGTGTAGTATAGAAACCAAGCGATTGTACAAATGGGAGCGGTGGGTTAAGCTCGGTATGCAGTTCAGACTGCGGCTTTCTCTCCGGCAGCTGCTCATTCAGATGGCCCGGAGACCCGACCTGCTGTGTGGAGCCATCGTGCTGAGCTGCACCCTCATCTTGTCTGTCAAATTCGCCTACAGGTAAAAGGACCACTTTGTTCATGATTAATCTTTTGGGTATTGACACCACAGAGGCAACCAGACTCAGATGTTTAGAGCATGTTTATAGACAAACTGGCTTTACAGACACCTGTCACAGACTTTGTCCCCGCACGGGGCAAAAACTTCCAGTCTGATTAAGTCCGGTTGCTAAGAAAACAGTCGAATCACTAATGGGACAATCGAACGCGACTCTATTGCGTCAAAACTGTGGCGGAACTATTTGCATACTTGCATAGAAAGTTTTATTATGGCTGTTTAAAACAATTTGGAAACATTGACTATCAATATATTTAATGCTTAATTCAGTACGGTTATATTGTAGTGCCTTTTTAAGCAGCATAGACGGAATCCTTTCTTTTTCCATTTTCTTGATTCGTTCCAATATATCACAACTCCTGGGACTTGTGTTCGATTCTTTCCGGAGCTTTGCCTTTGTAGCGTGCGCATTCCCCCAATATATGTGTATGTTTTCTGTTTGCCACATTTTCCACTTTCATGCCAAAGACACGTATGCCATGTTAATTAATTACTATGGTTTATGGGTTTTTGAAATATTTTATATAATTTATACCAGTATGAGTATGCATGCATTGCCAAGGACTGGCATCCCGACCGGAGTTGCTTCTTTATACTTGCTTCCTCCATGATGTACTGCTGTTCTTGATAACCTAATCATAGGATAAGCCTGAATTAGCATCTCAAATCCCGGGTGTTCAGAAGAAATTTAATGATTTACATCATGAGGTAGAAGTACACAATAAACAGCAATAATTGCATCATTTATTTGAAATTTTAAAATGCGTGGTCCAATTTAAATTTTTGATGTCTAGATATTCTCGATTGTAAATGAAATTTGTAAATTTTCACCATTTGATACTAGTCAATAGAGGGCGAGATCCATAGTAACCAATTGAAAAAAACATATTAATGAAAGTCTAAAATTATACCCTTTTGTTTGAAACTTGCCATTTTTCACCTTCTGAGAGTGGCTGCTAGAGGGCTAGGACCACTGGTAAAGAATTGCATGTCAAAAAAATGTAAATTCGCAATCAGCAAACTCTAAATAGCCTAAAGTACATGTGCTTCTATTACCGATTCCCCATTTTTTTGTTTTTAAGTTTTGTGAAAAGTAACTTTGACCCCTCATATCCCACAAGGGTGTGAACCCCTGGGTCAGTTTTAAGTGGCATGTACAACCTTAAGGCCTTTTGCTGAAGACATCCATTTGTTTACTCTTCGTAATAAGTGTGCAATTTCCTGAAAAATAAGGGTCAAAATGGCATAAAAATGTTTTTTTTAGTCTACAGGGTCAAAAATAGGGAGGAACCCCAAAAAGTTCAACATCTTGCATAACTTGACATTATAATGAGCTGAGTATATCATATATTGGGGGTTTCTTTCACTGGTGTCTCAGGAGGCACTGAACAAAAAAAAAAAAGTGATTTCAAAGTAGGAATTGTTCAGAAAAGAAATGGCTAAATTTCATTTCTATTTGTTTGGGTTAATTGTTGCTGTTATATAAATTATCACTATAGTCGTGGTTAGGTATCGGAGCTGTGCTAACACTACTGCAGTTCAATTGTTAATGATTCTGTACAGTTTCAGTAGAGACTATGCTAACAAGTGACATACTTTTTTATTGTGGTTCTTTTGTAGCAAAAGTATGTGCTATGCATTGTCAAATACAGCACATAATGTTTGTTCATGGAAAGTTAAAGGTTTTTTGTACGTTTTTTAAAGATGTAAACATATCTGGTTGGCTTGATGCCTTGATTCACTGTTTTTCTGTTAATTTTAATTTGTTATCATAAAATGACAATAAAAAGGCATTTTGTAAATCAATGCAAAGTTGGGGATAACTGCTGTTGTTGACAGTTGATATTGAAACATTATCCTCTTTAGTGTGTAGATATTAAGATTTTCATGTTTGCTGACTAGTAAGGCTGTAAATCTACAGATGCAATTACACTGCTTCTTGTAATGATCTGTGCTATGAAATGAACTCTAGGCCTCTGCACTGTTTCATGATGGAGTGTTATTACTATTAATCAAAGTCATTCATTAAAACATCCCTTCACTAATGGCAGTTTCCCAGTCAATCTCGTGAATTATTTAAGCAGCCCATTGTCCATAAATGTAATGTTTCTGTCATTGTTATTCTTCTGTGTGTTCAGGAAAAATGCAAGAACATAATTTTATCTCAGTGTTTTCCTACTTGTTTACACTGAGCAGTGGCAGAGATCTCAGATGGAATCTCAAAGCAACCACTTCCTTTGTGGAGTTTGGACACTTCTGTGTTTGCATGTGTGTTCTTCTGGACACATATGTTTTCCTCCTGTATTCCAAAGATATATATATATAATAAATGTTAGGTTAATTGGAGATTTTAAATTGTCCCAGTGTGAGTGAATGACTGAGTGTGAGTGTGTATGTGTATGTGTAAGGGTTTGGCAATGAATATGTATCCTGTTCAGGGCTGTTTTCTGCCTTGAAACTAATGCTGCCTACAATCAAGAACTGGATAAGCTGGTTAGAAAAAAGGAAAAAAAAAATATGTGCTGTATTTGATAATATACTGTATAAATGTCAGTGTTTTATGTGGTCTTGAATTTTGTGGCTTCCTTTAATATTTCTAGTTGAACATGCTTAATAAATTTGGAAGTGCTTGATATAATTAATTAATGGCTGGAAGATTGTGCCATTCTTCATCCATGACCTCATTTGCTTTCTTAATTTTACCTTCCAAGTTATTGAGTTTTTTGAAAGATATAGACAATTTATTCTTTCACTAGATGTTTGGTATTAGCTTATTCTTGATAACTTCTTTAATAAAAGCAATTTATTTTCCCAATTGCTGTGTGTCATATTGAAAACATGTTATTTCATTTTTGCCATTTTGGGTTCCTGAGGCGGTTTATCGTGTTGTGTGTGCAGCAATGCGCTGTATCGGTGTATCCTCCCAACCTCACCCTCTCTCTCTCTCTGACAGTAAAATGTTAATGCAGGCATTTTGCATTTTTGCACACTAATGTAAATTTGTCACTTTGATGCAAATGAAGCCTTACTGTATTACTGGGTGTGTGTGTGGGGGGGGGGGGGGGGGGGAGTTTGAACTTCATTTATTCATAATGCTACTAATATTATTTTGGCTTTTCTTTTCTAAAATGATGTGTTTTAGAAACTAGTTATAATTTTATAGGTCAAGCAAGTAATACATAATTGTCAGTGTTTATCACAATTTCATTTACATGCAGGTATTTTTTAAAGCACTTATACATTTGTTTGACAAGTACTTCCGCTGAAGCAATTGTTTCTATTTGTTGGTATTATGATAAAATTAATTATGATGGTTTTATCAAAGTGATACTAGTTAAGATTTCAATTAATGGAAGTAATTATTACACAGGAATATTTAATGATAAAGGACAAGAACAAGATATATTTAATTCTATTTGGTAGTCTACCTGTAGGAAGAATAAGGTACATTTAATGAAGTCAATGGATATTAGGCATTAATAGCTACTTTTTGCAGCTTTATTTTTCAGTTAACTATTCTGTGTGATTGTCAATTTATGTTTCAGTCGTGCTAAGAATGTGGTATCCCCTGCCCGACCACCTGTACGATTTTTCTCGCCCAGTGCACCTATCATTGATTTGTACTTGGGACAACTAGATCAAGTTCAAAGGCTGAAGAGTAACTCTGATGTCACTCTAATTTACTTCTACGCTCCATGGTGTGGAGAATCTATCTCGGCAAGGGTGACGATAGAGCAGGTTGCTAAGAAGCTTTCGGACCAGGTAACTTTTCTTTGCAGTTACATAGCATTTATTAGCCAGGCTTTATGTGGCATCTTCATTATTGAATATTTATATGCCGCATTTTTCAGTAAAATATCAGAAGTGGTAAGATGCATGCAAAATTATTAAAACTAAGTACACTGCAGGCTATATTGCTTTAACCATAGTAAATACAGGAAGTACAACAAGGAAAACAGTTTTATTGTTAAATGTAATGAGGATATTTACACCTGTCAATGAAACGTTAAGATGAATACTAACAGCAGATTAAATATTAGATTCATAAAATTACATCCTTAACACAAATATTTTTGTTTTAAAATTTGTGGGATATGAATCCTCAGTATAGCCCTGGGTCACACATGTTAATTCCTAACATTCTCTGAGACAATTGTCATGGGCTTGGGATCACTATGGTGGTGCTAGTCTTCTCTTCTTAATGTTTGACAGTATATTGTGGTGCATAACTGAGCCGTATGGTTTATATTTTTCAAAGAACTATAAATGACTAAGTATTAACATAATCAATATGTAATGCAATCAGATATGCTTTATAATTGGACCCCATTTTCAAGACTATAAAAACAGAGCATTGGGTTACCCTAAATATTCCTTGTACTAGGTGTTGTTTTAGGCTGGGTTAGATTTCAGTGTTACTGTATATTGGTGGTGTGTGTATCCTTTTCCCCACCACTCTTCAGATCCCCCAAGTATGATTCATTTTAAAGATATCTTATATGAACTTAGATGTACACCAGCTAAATTCTTTGTTAAATGCATTCAATATGTTTCAATATAGGTGGCACAGTGGTCCAGTAGTTTGTGCTCCTGTTGCCTCACAGGTCTGTGGTCTAAGCTTCGAGTCCAGATATGGGTATCTGATGTGTGTAGAGTCTGCATTTGTCTTCATACCCAGTTTTGTCTCCTACAGTATATCCCAATAAATTTGTGTTTATTTCTTGTGAACTCCAAATTGAATAACTATGAGTGAGTGTGGGTATATGTGTTTTGTGATGGTCTGTTGCCACTCCCAAAGTTGGTTAGTACCTTGTGGCCGCTGCTATCAGGGTAGGTACCAGTTCCCAGGAACTTTGAAGTGTGTCAGTGGGTTAGAATGTGGAAGGATTGGTGATTGGTATTTGTGTGGTGTTATCCCTAACCACAAAAGACAGTATTGCACTCAAAGTAACATATCTGAAAGAAGGAATCATGAAAAGGAAAATCACCCAATTCAGAATCACAGGTGCTGTAGTTTGATCAGTATGACACGATTGTTTAACACAAGAAAATACTATAGTGGCTTTGTTCCTTTATGAAGTCTTGGTAAACTGGCAAATTGTTCTTACCAAGAACACAAACGTTAAAGGGGACAGGAGGTTGAATACAGGCTGTGGAGCTAAGTACTTGTGCACAATCGATGTCAGTACTAGTTTTATTTTCTCTTTTGATTAAGCTGTTTAATTATTTAGTTTTAAGCTGATATTAATTTAGTGGTTATATTTTGTAAGCTGCGGTGCTGTACTATTTGACAGTTTAAACTAAATATAAACTAGATTATTTAAAAATATATATGCCATGTGATCACACTGTGATATATCCTCCATTTTTTTATAATTTGCGCCCAATATTGATAGGTTTCACCTCCCAACTACTTTGAGATGGAAATAAACTGTTTAAAAAATGGAAAGAGGAGTTGCATAGATTATTTGATTAAATAATTGATTAATCAACAGAGTTTTCATTACTTAGTTGCATCATTAAACATTTTTTTAAAGCCTGCTCTCGATATTTTGCACTTATTGTGTATGACAATGACTCCTCTGAAATGTTCACTTTTAGTTTGATGGTCCATCCAGTCATCTATCTACCTAAGTCAAATTTTTCAGGGTCACATTCATCAAATAACAAAACCACTGAATTGTATTCTAGGTTATTGCTTCTGAAGCCTACCCAGGTAGCATCAAGGAAGGAGCCAGTTGTAGGCTGGGTGACAATTCTTTTGCATGGCATGCTCATACACAGCCTACACAAATTAACACCTACTGGGTCAATATAGAGAGAAAAATGAACTTATCATGTATGTCATTGCTTGCTTAGAAAAAAAAAAAGAACAAGAGTACCCAGAGAAAATAAACACGCAGAAAGGGACAGATGGTTTAAACTCCACACTGATGGTTACTGGACCATGATTTTAATCCAGTTTCCTGGAGGTTTGAAGCAAAAGCTTATAGAACTGCATCACATCTTTCTGATTTAGATAATATTTTCATTTAGCCCTCATGAAATCAAGATGTTGATGATGAAACATGGTCAAAATTTATAGGTTAAAATCCATTTCTTAGTAATAGCATTTTTGTTTACTCAGTCTTGGGATATAGTAACTATTAAACCTAGCTTAAATAACACCTTCAGCCAGTTAATTCTCAATATGTTCTATTTCTTCTCTTTTACAATGCGTGCTCTTCATTTAGGAATTTAATGTTCAATTATAGGAAAATAACATATTGTTATTGCCATGGTTCAAGCCAACACTTTTCAGTCAATACTTTTGCTCTTCTATGTTTTCATAGAATATGAATATATTTGATAATCATTTTTTTGCGTGGTCTACAGGTGCAATTTATAGCTATAAACTGCTGGTGGAACCAAGGAAAATGCAGAAAGCAAAAAAATTTTTATTACTATCCAGTTATATATGTGTACTACAGGAGGTAAGTGAATTGGAAACAGTAAGTGTCCTAGCCTTTGTAAAGTTTTAATGTTATGTGGCTTGTGCCACTTTAAATTGAGAATTGTGAAAATTTGCCCTTCTGCGCTGTACAGTAAGAATTGTGCTATATTCTGCACATGTGACCATAAAAAATCTATACATTGAGTTGATTAGCTAATCTAATGTGCTTGATGACTTAAATGGTGTCCTCTAGAAGCTAGTCGTACTTATTTGTGTAGTGAAAGTGCTTGTCAAAATATCTGGATAAGAAAATGCTACCATTGGAGATAATATGTGTGGGTGTATGTAAATATATATATATAGTGACCTGACAGGGGTGCTTCAGTTGCCCACAAGCAGTCACCAAGACATAAGTTCCAGCACAGCACACCTTTTTTTTTTTATTCATGTGGGGTTTTCCCTCGCTCCTCACAGCAGCACCAAGCACAAGTACAAGAAACATAGTACTTTCTTTTCTTTCTTTTTCCTCTCTCTCTCTCTCTCCTTTGCCTCCACTCCTCCTCCGACAATCTTTGTCCCCTCCCTCCCGACTCTGGCTCTTAGAGTAGTGGCACCTGGCTCCTTTTATAGAGCACCTGGAAGTGTTCCGGGTGTCCAGTGATCTTCTTCTGGCAGCACTTCCAGGAGTGGAGGAAGTGCTGCATCAAAGGGCTCAGCCTTTCCTGAAACACCTATGGCAGCACCTGCAGAACCCAACAGGGCTGCTCCAAACTCTAACTCCCATGGAGCTCTGTGGGAGTCCGAGGCACCACTGCAAGCCAGGGGGGCTGCCACCTAGCGACCCGGGGAGGTAATTCCCTGAATCCGCTCTCTCCAATGGTCTTTCCGTGATAATCACGTCCCAATATATATATAATATATATATATATATATATATATATGAATATTATGTTACAGAATCAAAGCACAATATATATAACTGTAAAGATGGCGGTACTTTTAATTAAAAGCAACTGTTTAGTTATTTGAAGGGCTGCATGCTATTATTATTATTTTTTTTAATTTGTTCATGAAAATGTTTTTTGTAATGAATGAGAGCATGTTGAATGGTATTCTGTTATTGCTGTGGTACTGAATGGGTATTGAGTATTGTGAATTTTCTATGATATTGGTTGAGTGCAAAAATTCTGGTGTCTTGACAATCTTAGTACTTGGAACATATGACTCTCGAATGTTACTTGAATCCTTTCAGCAGTGAAGAGCAGTTTGCTGCTTTAGATACATTTAAAACGCCACCTTTCTGATTATAGATCATTTGTTTTAGTAACACAGCACTACTGCCCTATTTTAAGAGGTCGTTTGAGGACACTTGTCATCTAGCTGCATAGCACTTATTTGTGAATAATAAAATGAGTTACCTGTAACTAACTAAACTGCTAGAGCAGTTGCTGCAACACCGGTAAGTTCAGAATGAGAAAATTTAACTATGGAATAAACAAATTACTTTTTTTTTCTCAACTTGCCTGACAGCAGTTGAAATATTAAACTTAAAAGATCTGACTTTTCCCAGTAGTGCTATTTTTGGCTTACTTTTGTATACTGTATGTTTGTTGTGTATACATACTCTTAAACTGACTTTTTAGCTCTGTTCTTGCAGTGATGTACAGTATGCTGGTGTCAGCGTTGTGTTTTTGAATGCTCCTGTTGAATGGTATAGTAAAATACAGGGAGTACTTTCAGACTTAAAGAAAGCTTGTTTGTCCCATATATAACTGAAAGTGGAGTCAAAAATCATCTTTTAGCAGTAAAACAATCCCAAAAACACGGGTGGGCAGCACTGGATCATCACAAAAATAAAGAGATGAATGTCTTTTTGGCCTTTTTTATTGTGTCTTAATTTTGCATTTTTAATGAAACCAACAACTATTTTTAGAAGGTAGATTTGATATAATATATCTTTTTTTCTGTGAAACTTTGATTAGGAACTCTGTTTTTCTTTTCTTTAGGTTTGGGCCTATTGAGTACACTGGACCTTTTACTGCTGCCTATTTGGAGAGATTTGTCCGAAGAGTTATTGCTCCTCTTGTTTACATACCTTCTGAAGAAAGGCTTAAAAAATTCTTGTCCCATTATGAGGTAGTTTATTCTTTATATTTTCATTTGTTTGAAGAATGAATGAAGTGAAGTTAACAGTACCTACATTGTGTGGAGCTTCTTTGTTAGTCATACATTTTATTTTATAAATTAATTTTAATTCTGTATATTTTTTCATAATACACATGTACAATCATGTTAAACTTTTGGAATGATTTCAGATTCCTGTATAAATACCTTCTAAAATGTGATCTGCTCTTCATTTAATAAGAGATGAAGATAGTCTTGCAGTGTTAGTGCTGCAGCTTTGCAGTAAGGAGATTGTGGGTTCGCTTCCCAGGTCCTCCCTGTGTGGAGAGCGCTTTGAGTAGTGAGAAAAGCTCTATATAAATGTAAAGAATTATTATGTGTTGTGCAATATAATTACAGTGTGATAACAATATTCAACCTACTTTATAAAACTCATGGATGGGGGGAAAAAAGTATTCAGCATGTCTTTTTGCTGTTAAGGAGTGTGGTGCAGTTATTGAGAAGTTAGAATTTAAACCAACATTTGACCAGTTTAATTATTCCTTCGATTAACTGTGTAACTCAGACTAAGTCACTTAACCTGCTTGTGCTCCTAATATAAAAAAACAAAGTAAACAATATTACTATTAGCCATTACTTATGAACTGCCATGGGATGTTTTCTGCTATGGAAAAATACCCAATAGAAAATAAAGATTGTACCCTGTATTGGCCATTTTAAAATGCAGAATGTCTTCTGGTTAACCACTATGTCACTGATCTATTCTTGTGTTTATGATCATTGTTATGCTGCATCACTCAACTTCTTTTGTGCCTTAGATGGGGCTGCTGCCCTAATGTTCTCATTTTGAATTTCTACATACATCTTGCCTGAAGAAGGGGCCTGAGTTGCCTCGAAAGCTTGCATGTTGTAGTCTTTTTAGTTAGCCAATAAAAGGTGTCATTTTTTTAAAAAATTTTATTGTAATCATTCCGTACAAGTAGATCAATTTTTACAAAAAATAGGATTGAAAACAAATCAAACCCACCTCTGAGAAGGAGGGCATGGCCAAAGGAGTAATACTTAAAGCTTGTAAACATACTTAAATTGTTGAGTTTAATAGGACAATAAAGATAAATGGAGAAGAAAAAGAAATGCGGAGATAATTCTTATTCTAAAATATTATTGATTAGGTCCTGCCAGGTTTTGAAAAAGTTCTGTACAGATCCTCTAACTGAGAATTTGATGTTTTATATTATTTGAAACTGGAAAAAATCTGTTTCCCTCTGACTTATAAGAGGAAAGTTGCGTGCCAAAAGTGTAGTGAATGCAATTACAGTTTGTTTGTCCTTCTCCACTTCAAATCCATCTGGAAGAACACCAAACACAGCTATTAATGGGTTAGGAGGGATTGTGACACCAAGGCTGTCTGAAAGGCACTTAAAAATGTTTGTCCAAAATGATGTTAATTTGGTGCAGACCCAAAACATGTGACCCAGTGAGGCAGGAGCTTGGTTGCAGCGTTCGCAGGTTGGATCTTGCCCTGGAAATATTTTGGACAGTTTTAAGTGAGACAGATGTGCTCGATATATAATTTTGAGTTGAATAATTGTATGCTTTGCACATATGGAACTCGAGTGGATTCTCTGCATTGCTACCTTCCACTCCTTTTCTGATATGTTGAGTGAGAGATCCTTTTCCCATTGTCCTCTTGGATCTTTGAAAGGAAGGGACTCTAATAAAATTTTATATATTGCAGAAATGGTGTCTAAGTCCTCGAAATTGAGCAGTATTTTTTCCAGCATGGTGGAGGGTACGAGGTGAGGAAAATCGGGCAGGTTCTGTTTAACAAAGTTTCTCATTTGAAGATAGTGAAAGAAATGTGTAGCTGGAAGGTTAAATTTGGAATGTAATTGTTCAAAGGATGCAAAGATATTGTCTATATAAAGATCTCTGAGCAATTTAATTCCAAATCTTTTCCAGATATTAAAAACTATGTTTGCGAGGGTTGAAAGAGGTGGTTCTCTTGCAGAGGTGCCACAGATAAAAGATTCTCCATCTTAAAATGCTTTCTGAATTGGTTCCATGTTCTGAATGACTGAAGCACAATTGGGTTATTAGTATATTTGCAGTAACTTGCATTTATTGGGGCGCAGAGCAGGGAATATAAAGAAGTACTGCAGGAATTTATTTCTATTGCTGACCAAGCCTGTGTATGTTCATCTATTTGTGTCCAGGTTTTTATAGCTTGTATGTGTGCTGCCCAGTAATAAAACTGAAAATTAGGTAGAGCCATGCCACCTTCTGCCTGAGGTCTTTGTAGGGTTGCTGTTCGGATACGTGAATGTTTTGAGTTCCAAATAAATGAAGTTATGGTTGAATCTAATTGTTTAAAGAATGATTTATTGGTGTATATTGGGATGTTTTGAAATAAAAAAGAAGCTTAGGAAGGATATTCATCTTAACAACGTTAATTCTTCCAGCTAGAGTGAGATGAAGGGTTGACTATCTATGCAAGTCTTGCTTAATTTTTTCCATACAGATGGCGAAATTTTGTTGATAAAGAGCTTTAGGGGTAAACATCACAAGTAAACATAGGTATTTAAACTGATCTGCTATGGTAAAAGGTAGGGTGTCCAATCTAATATTATATGCTTGAGAATTCACTGGAAAAAGTATACTTTTATTCAAATTAATTCTGAGACCAGAGATCTTTTGATTTTCTATAAGCACTGTTAAAACTGCAGGCACAGTGTTTTCTGGGTCTGATATATATAAAACCATATCATCTGCATATAGAGAAATTTTCTGTTCCAGTCCTTCTCTGATAATCCCCTTTATCTGATTAGAATTTTGACAGTGGACCGCCAGTGGTTCAGTGGCGATTGCAAACAGCAGTGGTGACAAGGGGCATCCTTGTCTGGTGCCACGTTCTAGTTTAAAGTAGTCTGAACAAATGTTGTTAATACAAACTGAAGCTTCTGGATTGGTATACAGTAGTTTGATCCGTGCACAAATATTCAAGCCAAACCCAAATTTCTCAAATGTAGTGAAAAGATAGTTCCATTCAATCATATCAAATGCTTTTTCTGCATCCAATGATAATAATATCTCTGGGGTGTTTGATTTTGCTGGTGAATATATTACATTAAACAGGCGTCGAAGATTGGAAGATAAGTGTCGGCCTTTAATAAATCCAGTTTGATCCTGTGATATTACCGAAGGCAGCACTTTCTCCATCCTTCTAGCTATGATTTTGGAGAGTATCTTAACATCATTATTCAGAAGTGAAATTGGTCTGTATGATGCACATTGTAACAAGTCCTTATTTTGTTTAGGATAGACTGTGATTAATGCTTGACGAAAGGTTTGAGGTAGAATTTGATTGTCTCTGGCTTCTGTAAATGTTGCCAATAAGAGGGGAGCTAGCTGAGCGGAGAATTTCTTATAAAATTTTACAGGGTAGCCAACAGGGCCTGCTGATTTCCCGCCTTGAAGTGACTTTATAGCATCTAGTTGTTCTGATAGCGTCAGAGGTTTATCCAGTTCCTCAGTACTAAAAGTATCTATTTGTGGTATCTGTAATGTATCCAGAAATGCATTAGATTGTTTGTTGTCTTCTTTAAACTTAGTAGAATATAAGGTTTTATAGTAGTCTGTAAATGTGTGCATTATATTTTTATGGTCAATGATTTCATCTCCATTCGTGTTGATTATTACTGGGATTGCATTGCGAACTTCTTGCTTGTGGATTTGTTGAGCTACAAGCTTATTAGCTTTCTCTCCGTGTTCATAGTAATGATGTCTTGATTTATAAATAAGTTGTTCAGTTTCTTTAGTTGTCAAGATGTTGAGTTCTGTATGCAAAGCCTGCCTTTTCCTATGAAGAGCCTCACTTGGACGCCTGGCTTGTTCTTCATCTATTCTAGTAATTTTGCTTCTTAGCTCTGACACTTTCTTGGTTTCTAATTTATTTCTGTGGGAAAGATATGAAATAATCTGCCCTCTTAAGAAGGCCTTTAGAGTTTCCCAGAGTGTTCCTGCAGAAACCTCTGAGGGTGTGTTTATCTCAAGGAAGAAGCTGATTTGTTTGGATATAAATTCTGTACAGTTCTTGTCTGCTAATAGAAGTGGGTTAAGATGCCATCTGTTAGGTGAGTGTGAAGGGCATGATGATTTTAGCTCCAAGACCAGAGGTGTCATTTTGCTTGGTTTTTCTCTACATGCATATAACTTGGAATTCATTGTTCCTATTCAAGCTTTGAAAGTTCAGTTCAATCTGATACCATAATGCTCCCTCCACCAAACTTCACAGTTGATATGTCCACTTATATGTGTTGCATGCATTTATTAAAACATTTTGCACCAGTGTTAAACCTAATATAGGGAGCAGTGTTCTTGTTTGGAGAAGGTGGTTTACTATGTGATATCTCTATTGAGTACCACTTGTTGTGTGTGTTTTTTTTTTTTTTTTGTAGTGCTTTTTACTTATCATAGACTCATGGATACAGACATTATTACATGTAATAGATTTTAATTTCTTCAGGTTTGCACAATATGCTCTTGCAGTAATATTTGTAGGATAAATAATTACTTGGGGAATAATAGTGAAAGTAGCAAAGGTAATTCATTTTTTCCACTTGCAGGCTCTCCCTGACTGATGTCCTCCTTTTCTGAAGTCCTCTGAAATTTCTTTTGAACAGGCCATTTAGCGCCTCCACATATCTGTGGTGTATAGAGCAGTGAACAAAAACTAGGAATAAAAATATAATATGTGCAGAGCAACTCAGACCTACTCCTGAAAGCTTGTACACTTTTTTTTTTTTAATATCTTCTTGGAACATTTAAGCACTACATGTTCAGTGAAACTATGGCAGTGTACAATTGTGTGTGCTCTATTTGTTTATTCTGACTGTCTTGCTTATTGTGACTTAAATGAAGGTTCACTATATTTTAAAAGCTGTGTTTTGCTTATTTATTTGTGTTTTCATGAGAGAGGTGAATGAAATACTGCAAAAATAGTTTAATGCTTACAGTTAAAGTCAGAAGTATACATAAACGTAGGGTGAATTCTTTAAAACTTAGTTTATAACCCCTCCACAGATTTTGTATTAACAAACTATAAATTTGGCATATCATTTAAGATATCTAGTTTGTGTTGGCAAAAGTATTTTTTTCCAACAAGGTTCACAGAGAGAATATTTAACTTTTTATTGACTATATCACAATTTCAGTGGGTCACAAGTTTATATACACTTTGTTAATATTTGGCAGAACTGCCTTTAAATTGTTTTACCTGAGCCAGACATTTTGGGTAGCCTTCCACAAGCATCTTACAGTAAGCTGCTGGAGTTTTGGCCCATTCCTCCAGACAGAACTGTTGGACCTGAAACAGATTTGTAGGCCTCCTTGCATGTACACACTTTTTCTTTTCTGCCTTTTCAATCGGCCTGAGGTCAAGGCTTTTTGGTAGTGTCTTCACTACCTTGACCTTGTTGTCCTCAAGCCATTTTGCCACAACATTGGATGTATGCTTGGGGTCATTGTCCATTTGGATAACCCATTTGCCACTGAGCTTCATCTTCCTTGCTGAGTTCTTGAGATGTTCCTGCAGTATATCTACATAATTTTCCTTCCTCATGATGCCACCTATTTTGTGAAGTGTACCAGTCCCTTCCTGCAGCAAAGAACCCCCACAACATGATGCTCCCAATCCCATGCTTGATGTTTGGGATGGTGTTCTTTGGCTTGCAAGCCTAACCCTTGTTCTTGCAAACATATGGCCAAACAGCATATTACTGTTCATACAGAAGAACACTGAACTTTCAGGCATTTGGAAATTGTTCCCAAGGATGAACCACATTTGTGGAGGTGCACTTTTTTTCCAAGGTATTGGCTGATTTCTTTTGATTTTCCCATTATTTTAAGCAAAGAGGCATTGTGTTTTGCCTTTTTGGTGATTACAAGAGAGTATCTTTTATTTCTGGAAAATAATTTCCTTTTTACTTCAGTAGCCCCATTGCTTATTGCAGGTAATAAAAATAATTTCTATGAATTCACTCTTAATTAGTGATCCTTTATTCTTTTGAGTAAACATTCCTAGAATGCCTGCTGTAAACTGATTATTAATGTTTCTGAACTAGAAACTATTGTCTTTATTACTTATACCTTTAACAGATTTTTCCTTTAGATCAAATTACAGTTAGGGTGCAGTTATTGGTTGTTTAAAAATAGCTGGAGGTGGCCCTAAATCTCTTTTTTTGTAAAAGCTAAAAACTTGAAATCACTAATACCCAAAATGGCAATAGCAGTGCCAATGCTGAAAATAACGACTTAGACATGTGTTTTATGCTTAACTAGCAATAACCACCACACAGTGGTCACATCATATTTTAACTATTTGGTGGCTTTGTACAACTGTCTTTGTTATGTTAATGTACAGTTTGAAAAGAAGTCAATGATTACACTTACAAGGATATCTGAAACTCGTGATATGGAGTGCTAATAAAAATGCTAAGTACTCCAGCTAAATTCCAGATACATAATTTATCATGTCAATATAAACAAAGCTTACTTACACTCTTATTGCATTTATTGTAAATATAAGCCAACTTTTCCATTTTTTAGTAACAGGTTTGTAGATATGTGACAGATATTACAGCAATATCCCTTTCAGTAGTCTTTAGCCTTAATTTCATTGCTGAATTTGTGATTAACCATGTCTGTACGTTCCATAGTGCATTTTGGAGATACTCCTTCTATACAAGTTATGGTAGCTTTGAGACTTGATACACCTTTCAAGGTGTAATGCTCAAGAAATGCATAACATTTCATAATTGAGGACTGTTGTCACATCTTTATAACAAAACATAAACTTATGCTTTGTCATTGAAAACCTGTTTAACACTTTAAAAACAAAATTTGATGTTTCAATGCACTTATGTAAAACTTAAGATTAGTTCCTGTACAGTTGCTGACATTTTGTTAAGTTCTTTGCAAGTAAACCAAAAGCATATTAATTACTGGGGGCACCTCCATACTACAGTATGTTGGACAGCCTCCCATAGTCAATGGTAGATGATGCAGCTAACTGATCAGCAGCTTTGAAGCATTTCAATGTGCCCAGAACAAGGTATCAATCAAAATAATAACAAAATAAGTCCATGTTATACAGCATTCTTCACAGATGGATAATATGGAATGCTTCAAATAATTTTTGAAAAACTATAAAACAAAATTGTGATTTTCTACTTATTACAGTGACTCATGTTGACAAGTTTTCTAATGTTATTTTTTAATATTACATTTTAATATATTGACTTTATTGGAATTGATCTGCTGATTAGAACATTAGTACATTAGAACAATTTGGACAAAAAAGGTCATTCAATTCAGTAAACCTTATAAACTCTATTTAGTTAAATTACCCAAAACAACATCAAAACAAGTTTTGAAGGTCTCCTAAAGTCTTATTTACCAGAAACAGCTTGGATCCACTATGCTGATTCCCTTTGTAATTTTGAATGATTCAATCATGTCACCTCTTAATTTATGTTTTCTTAAACTGAAAAGTTTAATCTCCCATAGTCTTTTCTCATAACTCAAACTGTACCTCACAGTCCCAGAGTAAGCCTAGTCACTCTCCATTGGATTTTGTCTTGCATTCTTTTTGCAATAAGGTGATCAAAACTGCAGACTGTATTCAAAATGACGTCTCATCAGTGTGTTATATATAGTTAAATCAAAACCTGATCTCATAACTCATTTTATTACCTAACATTCTATTAACCTTCTCACTGGCTTCTGTGTGCTGTCTTAATGTAGAAATCGAAGAGTCCACACCTCCTAGGTCTTTCTTGTAAGATGCCTTTACAGGTTGCAGACCTCCCAAATGTGTGTTCAGATTAACCATATTTCCTTCCTATATGTAATACTTTGCACTTGCAGCCAAAAGGTAAAGTAGATGATATTTAAATAGAACAGTGTTATAAGCAATCAAGTGATTTTGGATCATAAACTCAGTTTTGATTACTTTTGTTTTTAAAGTGATTTATATGTTATCTGTAAATGTATTTCCACTATTGTCTGGTTAGAAGAGACACATGTATACAGTATGAATTAATGAAGATGTATTTAAGTGGATAAGTAATGATCAGAATTGTGTACTGACTGAAGAATAGGATTGAAATATATTCCTCTGATGAGAATAAATTTGATCAGAATACAATATAATTTTTTACTAACCTATAAACCCTCCTGGGTTATAGTCCATAGTTGTTAAACATTATAGAGGTATTCTTTATGGGTGACTTTAATATTCACGGATGTGGAAAAATACAGCTTTGGTGAATGATTTTATAACTATTTAACTTTGTAGACTGTCAAAATGTACAGTATTCTCGCTCCAATTATTTCTTGTGGTGTTCATGTTCAAAATCTAATTATCACTTTTTTAAAATTTCATACTTTAGTCTAATTTTATCAGTTTTTACCCTCTCCAGTACAGTTTAGAACCAGAACAGTACAACATCTAGAAAATCAAAATTAATCAACATTGTTTGAAACTGTAACTTTATACTTGAGGGGAAAAAACACACCAGCAAAATGTGTAATTTGTCATTAACGCAGGATTATAAAAATAGTGATTTTTCTCAAAAAGCAGTACAAGCACAAAGAAACTCATTGTGGTATTGTGATAGAATGTGCTCTTAAATTAGAATTCCAAACATTAAAGCATTAATGGAGAAGAGTGAAAGGGCTTTTAGATGCTTTTTATGAGATCATATCTGAATACTATTCTAAACAGATTACTGTTGTTCCTATTTTCATCTAGCTCAAAAGGAAATATAATTTAATATAGGGGGAAGGTAAAATTGTACCTAAGGTTGCGTTTTTTAATGCACAGGAATCTTTTTTTCATTTAGATGAGTTAAGAACATGTCTATTAATCATTACAAAATACAGTTCTGATAATATATAAAATTCACATTTTTGAATATAAATCATTTGATTATTTATAAACACAGCATGCACAATTAAGATATACTGTTAAAGTAACACAGTAGACACCATCTTTTTTTCAGATCTACAATATATTACAGATGGCAGACTAGTGGTATTCATTTATCTAGTTAGTCATTTATGAGGCTTTCAGAAATATAATGGAATATCTAAATTATCAGTGAGTAAAATCCCAGACTATTCTATGTTCCAAGTCGGCCAATCCTGAATGTTAATGTAAAAAGATTCTTTTTTACTAAATTTCATTGTGTATGCCTTGCATTTTTAAAATATTTCTGACACATGGTACATTTATTTTCTTTTTAAGCCTGGAGTTCTGGGTTATTTTGAATTCAATACATCACCTCAGCCACCTGGATACCTAACATTTCTTATGTCTGCTTTACAGGCACTTAAGAGAGGTAATTATTCTAATTTTTCAGCTATATAATGCTTTTAAATTTAATGCACATATCTTTCCTTGTTCATTGTTTCTCTGTGTTGGCAATATAAAATGATAGAATGAGGATTTATTCGCATTATAGCTGCATGTATTAGTTTTTGTCTTTATAAGTAATAATGCTGGTTAATAAATTTGCCATTTATTTGTCTTGTATTAATTTCTTAATTTTCCTTTAATGTGAAGAAATATTTGTATCACAAAGAAAAGAGAAGTATAATAACACACAACAATACATAAACTAAAAAAATGTCATTAAATAGCTTGTTTAAATTTAACAAGCTTTAGTTTTTTTAAACATTCGTGTATTTTAGTTGTTGCTCTAATATTTCTTTTTAGAGCAAGAATTAATTATTTGTTAAGGATTAGGTTATAGTCTAGCAAAGTTTATTTCCTGCCACTCAAACAAAAACCAAAAAAGTATTATTATTTCACAAAAGATATTGCTCTTGTTTATACAGTGTCCTTGTGCATGCGTGTGTTCTGGACAGAACCGAGCAAAAGTAATACATACTGTATACATACTGTATACATTTAATGCAGCAAGTGCACAGTTTAGGGTCACAGGGAGCCAGTGATTGTCGCAACAGAAGAAGGTATAAGCCAGGGTCTCCAACTCCAGTCCTGGGGCCTCCTGTATAAATGGTGCATATGCACAAAAATGTTGCGTATGCCTGTTTCCACGCTCAAATTGTAATTATTAAAACCTAAACTTGGTCGTAAAGCCACGCACATTTTCACGGTAGCTAAATGCTTGGCGTACGCAAGTTCTCTGCTCGGTTTTGCAAACTGGTGGCACCCAGTGTCAAAACAGTGCTACTGTTCCAGTGTGGTTTCCCTTTCTTTTTTAGATTCACATCCCTGATGCGGCTTTATTAATACACTGCAATTAACCGCATATTGTTTATTAGTTTAATGCATCTGATTGTAATTAACCTGTAACAGTATAATTGTCCATAGAATGGTCAAACTATTCTAAATACAATAGCTGCTTTAGCATTGTTACTCTTACTGTACATTCTTCTTCTTTCAGTTGCTCCCATAAGGGGTTGCCACAGCGGATCATTTTTTCCATTTTACTCTCACTGCACCACTCAGAATATTTATATCAATGTATCTGAGTGGGGAATCACAGCTCTACAGCAGCTGATTGGAAATAGATTATTGGTATACAGCATCAAGCACATGCTGCCTCAGCCATGCTGTCTATTGAACTGCTCTCATATGGCAAATGCTTCAGAGCCTTTCCTTCCGGTTCAGAAACAGTTTAATCCCAAGAACTATAAACGCACTCAATCAGTCCATCAAGTGCTCCTTGTAGAACGCTTTGTACTTACAAGTACAATTACCTCACTGTAAACTTGCGATACAGTTATCTGAGCCAATTTATAAAGCGCGTATTTACAGATGATGATGATATCATTTTAAGATGAAATGCCTCAAAATATGTTTATTATATTATACAGATAAAACTTAATTTAAATAATCTATATTGTTAATAATTAAACATGTGAGGACATGGTGCTGCAGCGCTAGTGAGGAGCTGGCGCTCCATTCATGGATTGTTCCTGCCTCGCGCTGTATTCTTGCTGGGGCGGGCGCAACACTGGAAGGATAGATGGATAGAATAATTAAACATGTACTACGAAGATATTTCAATGTTCCTTAAAAGTTTTGAAGAATCGGCGTTCTCAGCTTACAGATGGCTTAACGTCTTTTACAGAGCTTATTATTTGGCGATTGGGTATTTGGAGAAAGAAAAGTAAGGACAGGAATTGGGGGTTAGTCCGTTTGAAAGAGACAGTACTGCTGCAATAAATTATTTTATCAAAGGTCACGCACAGCAAGCATCTTGTGTGAGGCAGTAACAATCACTGCGCCACTGTGTTCCCATGTTTAAGAACACACTTTAACTCCTATCATCATGAAAATGATATCAAGTATACATCTCAGTATTTTAATTATTCAGAGAGCTGTAATATCATGAATGTAATGGATTCTGTGTCCTGTCGGAGGAAGAGAAAGTCCGTTTAAGAAGCACGTAATGATTCACACACACACAGCACATAGAAGATCAAATACAAAACAAAGCATTTAATGTGCTACTTTAGTTACGATGGGATTTGAGAAACTAGTAAATTAAAAAACGATTTTAAGATGAAGTTTATGAACTACTTTAAAGACAAAATAAACTATGTGATTAAAGTGGCAATTTCAAGATTAAAGTTAACATTTCATGCTTTTTTCCCCACTGTGTGCTTTTTTTTTTTTTTTCCTCTGTACCCTAATAAGCTTTCATATGAAACTCAGACGGTGGGCTATGACTTGCCTTTTCATGGCGACTTTGATATCTGACAAATTCTTTTTTTATTTCGGGCACTGTGCGACTTTGTGAACTTAAGCTTTCGAGTTTCTCCAACACTCTGTCACTCGATCAACTTCCTTTGTTGATTATATCACTGTTTAATTCAACAAATAGTAAGTTTTCCTTGCCTCCACTTGGTATTCGCTGAAATTCTTCCATTTTCCCCTGTGCTTTTGCCATTGTCTTTTCACAGAAGGATGAGCTTAAGGGCTATTTATTTTGATTTGCATATTCAAAGAGGCGTAATTCTGGGAGGAGTTGGGGCAGGACAGCAGGGGTGTGCACGTGCATTACTTTTCACGCTGACCAGAATTTAGGTAGCGGAAGAAAGTGGAAGTTTGCGTTCGCACAGATTTATGTATCTGGATCTTTTTGTGCATACAAACATTTCCACTTTTGTCAGTACGCCATGTTATAGTGTGAATTCTACACATGGTGTTATGCATGAGGCCCCTGGAGAGCTACTGTGGCTACAGGTTTTCATTCTAACCCTTTTCTTAATTAGTGACTAGATTTTGCTGCTAATTAACTCTTTGCCTTAATTTTAATTGATGCACAACTTAAGACTAAGGTTCTAAGCAAATTTTTCTTTTTAACTTGAACAATAGCAAGTACAATACATTTGTTTATAGATAGATCCATAAATTAAATAAACATAAAACATTTCTGTATTTTTCATTTAAATGAAAGTATGTTTGAATTATTGTTGCAGATTTCCAAGGTGTGTTGCGCTTTGGTGTGATAACAAGTAGGCAGCTGGCAAACCGTATTTCCTTGACTAGCCATGGGACAGTCTTCATGCACAGACATTTTAACACTTCTTTGGTAGGTAAAGCAAAAACCATACAAAATATATTATGATTGTGTTTTTTTTTTAGTTTTATTCTATTATGACAACTATGCAAAAATCAAAAATCATGATTATACCAGAAGAGAGATGATCAAGTGCCCAACCCAATTGCCACCAATTTGTTCTGCCTATACAAAGGGAAACTCAGTAGTAAAAATATATGTAATGAATTTACTACATCACAATTTTCTACTCCTGTCTTTGAGTAATACTGTATGCTAAATGTGAAAGTGAACCAGATAGGAACAGTCGAAAATGTAGAATACATATAATTACTTTTATAAATCAACTAATAATCTGTAAATATAATTAAAGATGGCATGCTTCTTCTGGAGACCAGTTTAATTCATATCAGGGAGGTTTCCAAATTAAGCATTTTACTTTTTTGTTATCTAGTAGCTTCCAGCCTGTTATACTGCTTAGGTTTATTTACTATATGAGTAAACATAGAAGCAGCTCCTTCACTGAGTATTCTTACGTAATTAAACTATATATATAATTTTTTTTTTATTTTATAGTCCTATACATAACTTGTTCTACTTTTGGCATGTATTTAATATTTATTTTGTAGATTTTCCCACGTGATGCACTAAACTTTACATCTGAGAATATTTGCAAATGGGCATATGAAAATCTGGAGTTGTTTTACCGATGGTTGAGACCACATGGTGGAAAGAGCCGTTTGATGGACAAGGAATTGAAAAAAGGGGCTGCTTTATTGGTATTCCTCCCATTTGACCCACTGGCTGAGAGCCAACCGCAAATTGATGAGGTTAGTACTTCTCTCATCTTTGAACAATGAAGACTGTCATAAAACACGTGGAAACCTTAGCTACTGTATATGTAGAACAGTTTACAGTTAAAATGTTACTGTTTTGTGTATATATAAAATTGCACTGTTTGTTATGGAATACGAAGTTTAAAACATTACATGTTAATTCGATCTATACATTTAATGTAAGATATGATTTAAAAAAAATATATTACAAAGTTCAGGAACAAGTGTTCTCTGTGCATGCCCTTGATGATTACACACACATTTCCTTGACATCTGCCACAGTGAAGGTATTTTAATGACTCACAGTGTATTGTCTAATATTCATTTGTATCCATACAAATGTTCCTGTAAAGCACATAGATCAGTGGAGCAGTGTGTCTGAGGCCCTCATTCTAACATAGTTCTCCCTCTAAAAAATGTAAGTATAGGTGTCAATCAGTTCTATGGTTGTTATTTATTTATTTCCCCCCAACACCCCCCCCCCCCCCCAATGATACCATTTTAAAACACTACTCTCCCTTTATTACAGATGCCCTGAACTATTTTTTAGGAAAATGTCCATGCTAATTGAATGTGAATGACAGCATCAAAATTTATGATGAGTCAGTGTGCAAGAGTGAGGTAATCAAATTGTTAAAGAAAGTTGCCTGCAACTCAATGTAAATCAAAAAGAAAACATGACGTTGTAATTTTTAAGCGATGCAATAGAACACTCTAACATGTATTGTATACGTCATAGGTTAGATTGTAGATGCAGTAAAGGAGTTCAAGTTCTGGAGAAGCACCATTTTAAATGTTTTAGGATGGCAATTAAGTACACCTGTTATGGCAGAGATCAGAAGATACTGTTTCTGAGATCATTAAAGAAGTTAGGAATATCAAAGAAAGTGGCAACCTTTTTGTCGTTCTCCTTCGATGTGTGGTTTGGCTATGTCTCTGCCAGGATATTGCCATAACTCTGGTTTCATAATATTCTGTAGCTACAAAATGTGACATGCATTAACTTAGCATGTTGATATTAGATATTAGAGTCTGTTGTACTAGTTTGATGGATATGTTTGTTTTGTTAAATTGGAAGATTGAATGCTGTTATTGATTAATTATTAATGTCTTACCCTTTGTTTTTTTTATTGTTCTTTATATGGGCTATACCAATTCTAATTCCATGCACCTAGTGTTGTGATTTCAGTACAGCAAAGTATACAGCCTATTAATTGTAAATGCATCTGTTATTGAGAGACTATAAAGCTATTGTAGTAAAAATGCTGGTACCTGCATCATCCAATTAATGTTTAGTTTATTTAGCCGTTTTCTTCTTGCCATAAAGTGTTACCATTTGTATAATATTTAGGTTTTTAAACAGGTAATTCTGTAATTGACTATTGGTAAACTCTACAGTATATAGTCGATATTAAGCACTTTTTGACATATTAAAAAGTCTATCGGAGGTCATTTATTGATGGCAACTTTCTTTGAAGTTGTGTATTTATAGCTTTCTATGATGCAATTTCAATTGAAATATAATATGAATTTCCAGCTGACATTTGAATATCAGTGAAACAGTAAATTTCCAAACTGGCAATAATAGATATAACATTTCATAAATTTTGTATGCCTAATTAATGACTTCTTAGGAGGTCTTCTGCAGGACATTCCTCCTGTCCTGAGACGAAGACTGGACTCCTTTGGTACTGTGTCTCTTCGGAGAATCCTTGGATACCACTGGTTTGTCTTTGTGTTGAACTTGTGCCTCATTAGGGACTTCATGAGCAACACATTACCTGCATTGTGAGAGAGCATCAGTTCTCGCACTATGGCCATGTGGCGTGATTCCCTGAGGGTGATCCAGCTCACAGGATCCTCATTGTTGAGGACCTGAGAGGCTGGACCAGGCCAAGGGGATGCACATGTAATTCCAGATATGGGAAGATTTCTGGAGGGTAGGAATTGACCGCATGTCTGCCTGGGGAGTTGCTAACCCGGATCCCGAGCTGTTTCGTCGTGTAGCGGGTGCGGCAATGCACTGTACCAGTGCATGCTCCCCAACCTGACCTGACTTCATAAATGCATGGAACTGAATAACATGTAGGAGAGACTCTTGAACTTTATACCAATATCACTGTCAGCAAGATGCCTTTAGGTGCATGATCATAAACTTTTCCCAGATCCACAAAGAACATGTACACTGGATTCCCCAACCTTGCTGAGAACAGCCTGGGTAATGTCCCTCCAGTATTTTCTGGGTCATCAACAACTTCTTTGAAGCTGTCCAAAAGTCATTTTCCATAGCCTCCCAAAACTCAACCAACGCAAGGGTCTACACTTTGCCCGCTGTCATGGCCTCCCCCTTTTTGGCCTGTCACTTCCAATTCATACCTTCAGGATGTTTAAGGTATTTAGCTAATTATTTAGCTTCTTGTTTCTGCACCATGGCATTCATTTGCCCACCGCTAATCTGTATTGGCTTACCACCACCAGATAGCAGTTTCTGTGTGTTAGATGCTGCTCTGCACTTTCATACTGGATTTCTAATGAGAAACTCATAATGGCCACATCATGTAAACACTTGGGTCTCTTCTATGTAGCAGACGTAATGGCCAAGTTGAGCAGTGAGCTGATATAGGAAAGCAATGATATTTAAGAAATAGAAGTCTTGCCATTGTTTCTTGTGTGCACATATGCCTATCCTTTTGGTTAACCATTGGTGCAAAGGTCTGTCCATCAATGTTATTCATCCTTGAGAATATGGTCCTTTGCTCAAACTTAGGTGTTCAATTTGTGCCTCTAAGAGATGTCCCTGCAATGTTACATGGTCTTGTATCAATCATCTTATCAGATAAACCGGTGAAATCTGCACCCCAGAGAGGGGCTCTGTCATGGAAAATTAGACTTTTTATCTGGAATTAAGAGTGTCAGGCCCTGGCTTTTAAGCCAGGACTTGTATCTAGCCATAGCAAAAATGGATAATGTCCGTCCGTTATACAGGCCCAACTGCATTATATGAATCACCCCGCCACCATGCCTGTGAACAACACTCTCAGGGCTGGCTGCAGGTGTGAGCCTCTTCTAGGAAAGGTACCTCTAAATTTAATTAGCATATTCTTCAGGGTTTCATTGTAGGTTGTTCTTTGACTAGCCACTTACTTTTCACTAATTTATTATCTCACCTATCAAAACCATATATGTACAGATAACGTGGCTCTAAGGATCACAGAAGCACACAAGCCTCCCCACTACAGCAAGGTTACAGTGCCAGGAAGTGTGGGATTAACCATCTTTAAACCCTTTTTAAAGTAGAAGCAGCATTAGTCTGTATACCTATCAAGAACCTTTTGGCTTTACAGTAGTTTATATCATCATCAGTGAAGAGTACAAAGTAGTTTGGTGAATTTATTGTCCAGAAATAAAAATGTATGTAGCTGATAAGTATCTTATTTTTTTTGTCAAATGTTGCTTACAAATATTTTTTGCAGGATTCTGTTTTTAACTTCAGGCCTGCAGAAAGGGATGAGGGCTTTTCAGTTTCATATTGAGATTTGAGAATAAAGAATGAAATGTTTTTTTTTCTCTCTCATAATCATGGTGTACTCATTTGTCATAGAAAAGAACATTGTTGAGTAAAGAGGTACCGTTATTAAAAACAAAAGCCTTTTCCCAGGTGACTCACAGTTAAAACAAGTTAGGTTTGTTCCAAAGATAAAAATAAAGTCTTTAAAATGTATTTTATAAGTTACAGGATTTCTGCTTCTGAGGCTCTGTATAGTCCCCCTTCCAACTTTTGTTTTCCATTAGCAGTAATGTTTCTCTACCTTTACTGAGAGCAAACAGGGTAATGTCCCAGCTTCTGTTTTTTCTTTAAGGCCACTCGTGAGTCACTCTACATCCTCACCAATCTTATTTTACTCCTAGACTTTGACCACTTCTATTTTCCCGATAATTTGGCACCCTTCTCAGATTTAGAAACCTTCTGGCTATTATTCATGGGATGATGACTCCTTTTAATTAAACATCTCATTCTAGGGTTATCCTCATGACAGGGTGCAACAATTGTTTAGCCTTCTCTTCTTCCGAGGTCTTGAATAACATCAATTAAAGTTCAGTGTCCCTGACCTTCAGTGACATGGGAGAAGGTTATTTGGAAGTTACAAATGATCTCCGCTGAAATTGAGGCATCCAATAGGTGTCTCTAGGAGACAATTGCTTACCTTTTGTTCTCTGGTCTGTTCAGCTGTTTCCTTGATCATCTGAACAAACTCACTACCAAGTAGTCCATTAACAGATCTGCATCTCTCTTTGGCCAGTTTTCTAGAGCATATAACTTAAAGTGAGATTGCACAACTACAAAGTTTATCATTGACCTTTTTCACATGAAACAAGGTACACATTAATGAGCAATGTTCTGTATGAATGTGGAGTTTGAATTAAAACTTTGGTATTTTGGAATTCAGTTATTTTTCCACCATCTTGATGTGCATTAATTTTCCTTGGGAACTGTGTTTTTAAAATAAAGCTATTTTTTTACATTAAAGAAATACAGTGTCTCTAATGCTGTTTAAAAGGTTGCACCTTGTCATGTCACTCTGTATAGCAGCTACAGTCTTATAAGTCTCACATAATTGTCGTCTTCTGCTAGCATAAAATAATCTGCTGATCTATTAATCAGCAAAGCCCCTTTTCTAGTAGATAAATGTGCTGCTTTTATGTATGATCTCTCTCTCTGCCTTGAGCACCACCCTTTCCTTCAGTGAGACTGGACAATATGGTACCAAGTCAAATTTATTTTTTTAGCTATTTTCCATGAAACAAAATTCTGCCTCTGTAAAGAAATATTTAACTATTTTTTCTTATTACTGCATCCTTTACAAAAGCATGAAAAAGAGGGGTAGGAAGGAGCATCAATAGTTGGTAGAGTTGTTATAAACAAAGTTGTTACCATTTGTATTGGATTCTTTTTTACTTATTGGGTGCTTATAAGTGTAAACCACTGTTACCAAATAGGAAGAGCAGCTTGTATGTCAGATGCAGGCCTGCATTTACAATGTGCATATCAAGAGGTGCCTAGTAACATATCTTCACAAGGTAACTCAACTTTTTATTTCTGTAAGGAGTTTTTCATAGTTGTAGGTTTGGGAGAAAAGTGATTTTCAGTTTTCACTTGTTCAGCGTAAATGAATATGTGATTCACACTACAGTCTTTGTGCCTTTTCCTTGACACTACTAATATTATATGTCCTAATAGTCATATTCCATTGTCAAGGGTGTATTCTGCCTAGATCTGTCCCAGTATGGGGTATGTCTGTCATCTGACTGATACATTTTCCCTTTGATTTATGCATGGTAAGTTCACACAGTGGCTTAACCTGGTTTCTTTGCATGGAGCTTGCCTGGATTACATGGGTCATGTGATGGCAACCATCATGATCAGGACTGGCTCAAGTTCCAAGGAATAAATGACATTAAATAAATTTATTTAAAATTGACTTTTCACCACAAAAAATGTTTATTTTTTTAATGATTTGTTGTTTTTTATTATACAATACATGTTGCTATCTTGCTCCAAAAAAAATAAAAAAAACGGGTATAGTATACAAATCTTAATCCCGGGAGAGTATATAGACTGGCAGGTGAAGCCCATCTGTTTTCTCTAGTTACAAGCTATCTCTGACAAGTGCCACATATTGCTTTTATATTTGATAACTGTTTTTTTGTCTCTCTTACAGGTAGCAGATGTTGCTCTACAATATCATAACTGTAATCGAATCCCAACTTTGAGTCTATCTCTGGAAGCAATGGGTATTATGACCTCACCAGAATACTCTGCCTTCCAGTCAAGCCGCTTTCTATGCTGTAACACGGTGGTTATTCCTCAGTGGCACTCTGTCTCCAGAAAGCACAATGTGTGTGAACTATGCATCAATCACTCTCTCAGCATCCAGCCAACCAAGCTTGAGGCAGGGCACTGCCAATTTCAGGAGATGGGGGCTGCTCTAGACTCATTCTACCTCAGAGAACACACTTTTACTCGCTTTATGTCACCAAATGTTGAATGTAGTAACATCCATGATTTACACAACCCTTTCCGTTACTACTCAGCATGTTGTAAAACTGTAAATACAAGCCTTGCAAACAATAAGGCATTTTTGCACCCATCTGCCATTTGGAGGCATGGCTATATACCATTTTCACAGGTCAAGGAAGCTCATAAGGATCCTCAAAATATTGTTCCTCACATTGAGGATGACATTTATTTGCCCTTTAGGACTACCAGTGTTACTGGGCTCAAATGTATAACAAATAAGACTCTTCATTTTTATCTGTTGGATTCTTATTTGCACTGGACGTTTGCAGTACGACTAGGTGCTTCAGAGAATGACACCATGAAGAAGTTTGTAACTATAGTGAATCTTCCTGAAGAGATTCACCATGTTTTGGATCAGAAAGAAGCAATTAAGAAAAATCCACTAGGTATGACTATATATTTTTATCGTAAATCGCTTGGTTTTTTTTATCATTTCTATTGGAGGAGGGGAGAATGCTTGCAATAATCAAATACTATTTGATTTATTTTACTATTTTAGGAAGTGCATAATTTATTTATTTTATTGATTTTATTCAAATCAAATAACATTCCATACAAATATGTTTTACAAAACTAGGTTTGAAACAAATCAACCCCCACACATGAGAAAGAGAGCTAGGCCAGCAGAGTAATAGATACATTAATAAATGAATAAAAATAGATAGAGTAAAACAAAAAGAGGGTAAAGAATCTGTTTGTTTCCACAATTAAAATGCTTATTTTAAAATGTAATTGATTAGATCCTGCCAGGTTTGGAAGTGCATAATTTAATAATGAGCCTTGGAGCATATTCACTTGAACATTGATTTTAATAAACTTGTTTGTGCACAGGCCTAATGTTAGATTGCAAATATAACATCTGTCTGTAATCCTCACAAAATTTGCAGTAATTAGATATGTAAAGTTCGTTTAAATGGGGCCTGCTGCGTGTATGTCTTTCATTACTATATACTCCCTAAAGTTAGTTTATTTGGTTTTCCCAGGATATGCTAAAATTATATTCCAGTCTTGTAGCTAAAAGTAAGGTGGAGATTAATAGAACATTTTTATCCTTAATGTTTCTGTCTGAGATAATTGCCTAAATGCAAAGGAAAAAATAACAAAACTGTATTAGTAACAAAGGTTTTATTCATTCCCATTCCCCCAGTAAAAATGCAGAGAAGCAGTTCAGATTGATTAATTTTTGTATATCGGACTTCCATTTATAAGCACTGAGTGCTGCATATACTGTATTTATAAATATAGTTTGTTAAGACAGGACATACAGTATGATTACTCTTCATTCATTCTGTGTAACAAAGGGTGTGTGTGTGTGTGGTGGTGGTGGGGGGGGGGGGGGGTGATGCTACTTAGTTAATTCAGGTTTTTTTTTATAAAATAGACAAAAAAGAGCAAAAAAAAAAAAAGTGAGAAAGACTAAGTATGGCATTTTATCTCATCAAAGTTAAGTTAGCATTTTGTTTATATACACTCTAATAAGCATTAACACTAAAAGAAAAAAGCTGTAAAATGTGGAATTTTGGGCAATAGAATAATCTTCAAAAGTTAGTTCAAAATGCAAAATATGCATTTTGTTAATACATTGCTATATTTTAGACATGCAGACACAGATACAAAAAAAAAAAATCTAAAAGCAAAAAAGAAAATAATAATAATAATTTTGATTTTATTATCATTCCATACAAATAGATCAATTTTTACAAAAAATAGGATTGAAAACAAATCAACCCCCACCCCTGAGACAGAGAGCATGGCCAACAGAGTAAAACTTAAAGCTAGTAAAAATAAGTAAATTGATGAGTTTAATAGGCAGATAAAGATAAATGGAGAAGAAAAAAAATGGGAAGAGAATCTGCTTCCTTTGTGCTTTAAGAGCTTATTCTAAAATATTATTGATTAGATCCTGCCAGGTTTTGAAAAAGTTCTGCGCAGGTCCTCTAAGTGAGAATTAGATTTTTTCCAATTTCAAATAATATATAGCATCAGTTACCCACTGACTTAAAAGAGGTGAGATAGGATTCTTCCAGTGTAGTTAACAAAATAAGTCTGCATGCCAATAGTGTAGTGAAGGCAATCACAGTTTGTTTGTCCTTCTCCACTTTAAACCCATCTGGAAGAACACCAAACACAGCTGTTAGTGGGTTAGGATGGATTGTGACTCCAAGGCTGTCTGAAAGGCACTTAAAAATTTTTGTCCAGAATGATGTTAATTTGGCACAGGCCCAAAACATGTGACCCAGTGAAGCTGGAACTTGATTGCAGCGTTCGCAGGTTGGATCTTGCCCTGGAAACATTTTGGACAGTTTTAAGCGAGACAGATGTGCTCGATATATAATTTTGAGTTGAATAATTGTATGCTATGTGCATATGGAGCTCGTGTGAATTCTCTGCATTGCTACCTTTCACTCCTTTTCTGATATGTTGAGTGAGAGATCCTTTTCCCATTGTCCTCTTGGATCTTTGAAAGGAAGGGACTGTAAAATAACGTTATATATAGTATTGCAGAAATGCTGTCTGAGTCCTCAAAACTGAGCAATATTTTTTCCAGCATAGAGGAAGGTGGGAGATGAGGAAAATCGGGCAGGTTCTGTTTAACAAAGTTTCTAATTTGAAGATAGTGAAAGAAATGTGTTGCTGGAAAGTTAAATTTGGAATGTAATTGTTCATAGGATGCAAAGATGTTGTCTATATAAAGATCTCTAAGTAATTTAATCCCAAATGTTTTCCAGATATTAAAAACTGCATATGTTTGTGAGAGTTGAAAAAGGTGGTTCTCGTGCAGAAGTGCCACAGATAAAAGATTCTCGATCTTAAAATGCTTTCAACATTGGTTTTTATATTCTGAGTTAGTGAAGCACAATTGGGTTATTAGTATATCGGCGATAACTTGCATTAATAGGGGCACAAAGCAGGGAATATAAAGAAGTGCTGCAGGATTTAATTTCTATTGCGCACCAAGCCTGTGTATGTTCATCTATTTGTGTCCAGGTTTTTACAGCTTATATGTTTGCTGCCCAGTAATAAAACTGAAAGTTGGGTAGAGCCATGCCCCCTTCTGCCTTGGGTCTTTGTAGGGTCGCTCTTTGAATACATGGATGTTTTAAGTTCCAAATAAATGAGGTTATGGTTGAATCTAATTGCTTCAAGAATGATTTGTTGATGTATATTGGAATGTTTTGAAATAAAAAGAGAAGCTTAGGAAGGATATTCATCTTGACAACATTAATTCTTCTACCTAGAGTGAGATGAAGGGTTGACCATCTATGCAAGTCTTGCTTCATTTTTTCCATACAGACAGCAAAATTTTGTTGATAAAGAGCTTTATGTTTACTTACGATGTTTACCCCTAAGTATTTAAACTGATCTGAGTGATTTTTATAGAGGTTTGAAAAGGAGGAATCAAAATAAAAGGAAAAACAAAAAGTTGTCAAAAACCTTTAAACAGCAGGGAGATACTTAAGCTTTGCATTTTAAACTGTGTCGAACAGTACAGAAATTTTCAAGCATCCATTATATTCAATTTCTTAAAAAAATAAAAGGCAGGACATTAGATATTGATAAGTTAAGTAAATAAATGGCCTTATTGTATTAGAAGCAACAAATGTAAAAATATGAAAAGAATATTCCAAGTGATTAGTATACAGAAAGCAAACTAAAGAAAAGACAGTATTCACTCAGGGAAGCTTGTAATCAGTCTGTTTTAGAAGTTTGAGATATACAAATCATGCAGACCCAAGTATTGTCAGTAAACTTGTGAGGTTGTGCAGATTTCATAAAAATGCACTGATGAAAGAGCAAAAATATATAAACGAGTTGGTTAGTGTTAAAAACTTGGCAAGTTCTCTAAAAATTCAGTTTGATGTCAAGTTCAAAATTTTAAACAGAAGGATTCAAATATTCTGTAATACAGTGCCTTGCAAATATATGCAATTTCAGCATTCCTTAGATTTCAAAAGACATACTGTATATACATATTCCTCCAATAAGATTTTTTTACTAACAACCAACTTGTTATAAAAATTAATACATTTAAAAAAAAAAAGTTCTAAAAATTAATAAGTTTTTTAAAGTATTTGTCTAAGAAAGTATTCAGTCCCCACACGTCAGTATTTAGTAGGGCCTCCTTAAGCCCTTTGGTTTTGTACACTACTCAGGAGTGATTCTGTTCCATTCTCCCTGGGAAATTTTATGCAAATAATTTAGATTAGCTGGTTCTAAGAGTCCCACAGATTCTGAATAGGACTTTGACTAGATAGATAGATAGATAGATAGATACTAGGCCATTTTGGGACACTAATTTTTTTTATTTTTGAGCCACCCTGATGTTTCCTTGTCTTTTTGCTTGGGACTGTTATTTTACTGGAAGGTGAACCTTCTCCCAAGCCTCAGTTTCTTACCTGATGGGAACAGAATCTTATCCAGTATGTCCCTCTATTTTGTTCAATCCATTCTTTCATTAACACTAACAAGATTCCCAGTCCCAGCAGATGAAAAACATTCTCACAGTATCATTCTGCCACCACACTTTGCTGTAGGGATGGAATTTTTAAGGCATATTCAGTGTTGGTCCTGCACCATACATAGTGCTTTTTGAATTTTGAACAAAAAGCTTTATTTAGTTATTTTAGTTTCATCTGATTATAAAATATTTTTTTCAAATCCTAACTGAGTCAATCTAATGTATTGTGTATTGTTCTGAGTAAGGCTTCTTTCTTTCCACACTCCGAAATAGACTACTGCTATGGAGGGCTCATGCCCATGTACCCCAATTTCAGCAACAGACGTCTGTAGTTCCATTGAAGTGAGGACTACCTTCTTTTTTGCTTCCCTTACCAGTCAATGTCTTGCTTTGGTGCTAAGGTTTGATAGACGGCTTTCTTTACACAGCGACTAAGTGGTGTGATACACCTACTACTTCCTGATGATGGATTCACTATCCAAGCACTTTGATATTTTTTGTAGCCTTTTGTATCACTTTATGTATTACTTCTTCTATGGTATGCTCTTTAGTGTTCATTTTAGCAGTGGATTTACAGTCTCGCTAATTATCCCTACACAGGGTGAATTGTTTGCAGAAAATGTGACCTTTACTCTGATTGTTCATTGGTGGAAAATAATTAAGTCCAAATGAAAGGAAATTGTGTCTTGTTTTGGAATACTTTGCTGCTTTTAAGACTTTGGAGCTTGAAGGGTTTAAATACTTACACAAACAGTGTTTTTTCAGTTTTTAGAAGTACATCTTTGACAAATTATTTACTTTGCTTGTCAATAAAAATACTTACTGGAGGAATAAATGTATCGGTGCTTGAAGTGGAACCAACTTACTGGTGGTGCTGTGTTTAGTTTGTGTCTTGCCTTTTGCTATTTATTTATTAGTTTGTTTGTATTTTCACAATATTTTAGTCAAGCAGGGGTAGGGCTCCACTTTGGAAGTCAGACAGTGATTTGATAGAAGATAAAAGTGAGGTGTGTGCCTCCCTTACACTTCGACGACTGCAGTAAAATAATCAAAGAGCTTTAACCCCTTGAAACTTTGAGTGCCACTGGTACTGCATGCTGGTACTCACTCATGCTAACAAACATAGAAAGAGGTGCTGGTACTGGTGAGATCCAGCCCACATTAAGCAATGATGTGTATGAAAGTTTTGAAATTCAGAGAATGGTGATTACTTTCAATGGGATTTAATATTTGCAAGGCCTTGAAAATACAGCAAGAAAGATACATTTTTTTCGTTGTCTTCAGAATTAAATTTGTGTTTTTGTTGCGTGTTGGGTTGTGTTTTAATTTAAGTATACTACACTGTTGCTTGCAGTCATAAATAATGCACTGGGCTTTTAAGTGGAAGTGTGACTTGTAAGAATGAGTGAACTGAATCAAACATTCTTTTCCAGTTTGAAATCTGCAGAATCAGTTTAAAAACAAATTAACTGTCAATTTATATTCTGTAATTACTGAGATACAGCCTAATCTATATTTGATAAAACTCTGGTGAAAGGTCACTGTGCAGGTCTAACATAAGATATGTTGATGAATTATAAGTGAAAAATATACATCAAAAATGATATTTTTGGGCTTCATACGTAAGGTATATCCAATATGAAAACCTGAAAATAGCAATGAGGAAAAGGGGACTTGCAGCTAATAACTTTTTTTGTAGTTTAAAGCAAAATATTAAAGTGCAATATAGCAGCTTGTTATCTAGCCTTTCATCCTTTTTCTAAATGGCTTTTCCAGTCCAGGCTATACCTGTATGGTGTGCCAGTTCATTGTAGAGCATATGCTAACTCACTCATACTGACCCAATTGAGAGTCACTGATTAAACTAACATGCATGTTTTGGGATGTAGAAAGAAAACCGTCCCAAACACAGGGACAGCACACAGACCCACATAAAACGAGCAGTATACAGTAGTAGACACTAAACATTCCATGTTTTTATACAGAATACAGATTTTCATTATTGTTGCAGTGAGATTTTATCTTTTTTATGACAGTGTTTACTTTTAGAAAACAATATAAACCCATGATGGAAAAAGAGAATAAAAAAAGTTTTAAGTAACTATGAAAGTTTTCAATAAGGTGGATTAACTAAAAACTCTGATTCTCAACAGAAGCATTTATTCATAACTACAGCGTTCCATACAGTCCCCTGAAGAGACATCTTGTTGGAGACACTAACTCCGAAACTTTGAGAGATACCTTAATTAAAGAAGTAACAACAAAAACATTTAATGATACAGTGATGGATCCTGAAAAGGTAAATGAAACATTTCTGTTGGCAAACTAAAACCTCCTGTCTTCATCCTACATCGTAACAAATTTCGGCAGGATGTTGTTAACAAATAGCATTTTGCCTCTTGCCTCATTTTCATGTACAAAGATTATTTTATGCAGGGTCTTTGAGTCAATCCTTTTTGTTACCAGTGGAAGTTCATCTTTGTCTCTGGGCTCATTGTAACATTCACTAGGGTCAGTGGCTATTTTTACATTTGTTGCTTGAAAATTGATTTACATCAGTAAACTTATGCAATTATTTCTCCCCAGAGAAAGCTGTTAAAGTCAAACCCCAGCTTATAATATATATACCCAAACATTACTTTTTCTGGGACTGTAACAGTCCTTAATTGAGTGTCACCAAGATTTTTTTTCTCCCCAAGTACTTCAAAATTTTATATATTTTTTCACATTTCGAAAGGCACGAATTAGTGATTTATCAATGTATCATTTCCATTGTGACTATTATTATGTAGAAATGGCTGATACGTATGTCAGATTGCATTTTAGCAATAGTGTTTTGTGTAGTACATAGTAAAAGATCTTGCTTTATTGAGCCTCTTGTGAATAAAAGCAAAACTGTAAGAAGAGGTGATAGACTTGTGCAAAGAAGTAGGCAGTTGTTGTATTGAAAAGTTTTGATATTCAGCCATCCATCCATTTTCCAACCCGCTGAATCCGAACACAGGGTCACGGGGGTCTGCTGGAGCCAATCCCAGCCAACACAGGGCACAAGGCAGGAACCAATCCTGGGCAGGGTGCCAACCCACTGCAGGACACACACAAACACACTCACACACCAAGCACACACTAGGGCCAATTTAGAATCGCCAATCCACCTAACCAGCATGTCTTTGGACTGTGGGAGGAAACTGGAGCGCCCGGAGGAACCCCACGCAGACACGGGGAGAACATGAAAACTCCACGCAGGGAGGACCCGGGAAGCGAACCCAGGTCCCTAGGTCTCCCAACTGCGAGGCAGCAGCGCTACCCACTGCGCCACCATGCCGCCCGGTTTTGATATTAAAACACTATAAATTATAATGGTAAATAGATTAGTTGAAATCTAATCTGTGTAATTTAAAATGAGCAGTTTGTAAGAAAATTGCAAATTACCAAAAGTCTTTGCAATATATTTAAACCCTTTTTGGCTATTGTCACATGTTCTTTTAAAAATCAGAATGAGTACATGAATTAAAAATAGTGAACTTCCCCTTTAAACATTTTTAAATTGTTTCTTTTTTTAACATATAAAGTAACAAATTCGGGCGACCTTGGATAGATTTCCAAATGAATTATAATAATAACCATGACTTAGTTGAGGTATGACAGAGTTCATTATCCAAGAGTGTCACATTTCAAACATGCATATAATTTAAGGATATATTCATTGTTCAAGTCATTGGAGTACAATTCAGTGTTAAGACTTGTATGAGCACCAGGTTGAATTCAGAATAAACAGTCCTTTAATATCTCTTGCATCCCATTTATGGTTAAAGATGTATGCTTAGATCAAGTCTTTTCTGCCAGTGAGATGCGGCAAGAAAGTGACAAGTCCAAGGTGATACTTCATCAGGAGGTCGAAATCAACTTTGAAAAAGTTGTTTAAAGCATGTTTACTCTTAAATGTGTTGCGTCCTCTGTGGACATACAGTACATAGAAACAAGCTTCTTTAAAATATTGCCTGTTTTCTGTATAATATATATATATGTGTGTATATACATTACATATCCATTTCTTTATTCAAAATAATAAATGAGAGGTGATGCACTTCAATTATTTTTTGAACACTATCATGGCCTGTAACACTCATCCTGTTCATCTGTTTTCAGAATCTGCCCAGTTCATTGAAAGTTGCAGGGAGCCAGAGAGAGTTCTGGTTATATTGTGATTAATTCAACTTCAGTGAATTGGTTCATCAACATGTTGTGTAGTGGTCAGTGTTTTTGTCTCCAAGCTCCTTAGACCTGGATTTGTAGACTGGCACACTTGTTATTATTTTGTGCATGTTAGTTAAATTGGCTTTAATTGAATGAGTGTGGGTACAGTATGTGTTTGTTTGTGTGTCTGAGAAAGTTGAATGATAAGCTAGCATCCCATGGTATGTTTTTCCTGTTGATTATCTTTTGTTGTATGTGAAACAGCAAAAAAGTATGTGTATACAAAATTGCCACTGGTAATGAATATTTGTTATTGCTGTGTCATATGTTCACTGAACATGGTTGAAATTGCATCCAACTTCTCACTCCTTTCTCCCCCCCCCCGTTGCCTATAAAGAGTGTGAATGACAAAACCCATTATATGGTTCATTTCTTTCAATCATTCCGTCATGCATCTTGGAAATCAGCTTGCGGAAGTTGGCATTGAATATTATATGTTAGCTAGGATAGCTAACATAAGGGTATTAGAAGAACTGTGATTGCAGCCTTTACCATTACTAACCAAAAATGAATTAATATGTACGTGAGGGGAAAAACTATGCATCTGTGGCATTTCTCATGTTACATTAAGTAATTTTAGCATATTTTTTTATCTGTACTTAATGCATTTTAAGTTTAAAAATGCACAAAAATCTAATATACAGTATACAAGTCCAGAATAGCAAGCAGATTAGCTGTGTGATTTTTAGGCGAAATTGGGTCTGGAGTATTTTAGTCAGTGTGTTAACTTTGAGAGTTTAAGGTTAGTGCTGCTCTCATACTGGTGTGTAGGAGTGAACTGCTTCTTCTTACATACTGGCCCTCACTACCATGGGACGTACATATTTTTATGTAATTAGCCAAATTTTTTATAATGCAGTTTTTTAATATCATTTACTTACTCCCACAGTTCATCAGTGGTAAGTAATAAAATAAACATGCAGTGTCTCTCACATTTTTTCAAATCCTAATTTATTTCTGTATCCTAACTTATTATCTCAACCTTGCTTCAGCCTTTACTGTTTATTTCACAAAGCACTTTACAAAGATTGATGCACTGGGACTGAATATCAGCTTCAGAACATTTCAGCATTAGTTTTATACTGAATAAGTAGGCAGAATGTTTTATTGCTGACATTAGTAGCTATAATGTCATGATTCAGAATCCCATAAAAACAGCATTGGGGAAAACAAGATAAAAAAAATGCACGCACCTGCAAGTACATGTTATGGAAATATGTTATAATAACATAAGCCCTTTTTAATTGAAGTAGATTTGGAATATGGAAAAGTGATAAGGAGCACGAAAAGGCTAACCTTAACTGAAGTTTTTTTTCAAGCTCTAAACTAGAGGTAGCCAACACGGTACCCACGGGCACTTGGTCACCTGCAGGGACCACGTGAGTTGCCCACAGGGCATGTTTTAAAAATAGAACTAGACACTATGGAGCTCTGTCTAAAAATTGTATTTAATTGTGTTGCTGTTCTTTTTGAATCAATGACACTTGCATTGATGTAGATTGGGGGGTAGTCTGTGTTCAAAGTTCAATATTGTGCGTAAGACAAACCTCCATACCCCCTAAAAATAAAGAAAAACATGGCAGAAAAGCTAAGGAAAATTTTCAATATATTATCATTAAAGCTGAACCGTGCAACTTTGTTATTCAGGATGTTTGTATCAAACAAGTAGCCCTTCATATTACTCGGTACCCTTGAAGTAGCTCTCAGTTTCAAAAAGGTTGGTGACCCCTGCTCTAAACAAACACCCCCTTTTTCAGAGGTTGCTTATATACCACACCAAGTATCATACTAGCTATTAATAAATGTTTGTATGATGCTGTTTTATTCATTCATTTTTATATTGATTCTTGTTTCTCTATAATTGTTAAGGATTTCTCAATGAAAGTTGTTATACAGTACATATACTGTACTGTGAAGATATAACAAACAGATTGATGTACTGATTTAATGACTAATGAAAATGACTAAACTCCATCAAGAGTAATTTCCTGCACGCTGAGGTTCATATGATTCTCCAGCAATAGGTTCATGACTTCTTGCTAAACTTGAAAGAAAAACAAGTTTTGAAATGGATAGACAGAATGAATGATTTTGTAGGACAAAATTTCAGCTTTTAGCACTACATGGATGCTCCTAAAATAATTTTTGATTGAGTCAAAATACCTGAAAGCTCAGTGTATCCTGGTCTTACACTGTTTAGTTAATAAGATGCAGTAATGTATGTGTGGTTTACAGGATTCCTACACAGAGCAGTAGGCTGCGGCCAAAGTGATAGCTTATTTTAGAGGGTCTGAGTAATGGTCAGGAAGTCAGTTCTGTGACTGTGAGAATATTAATCATTTTACCCTAATGGCAAAGTATGGTTAAAAGTATGTATGCTTGTTTAAACACTATCAAAAATATTTAGTATATGGTTATAACAAGCTTTAAAGGCTCTTGGTGATCCCTCTTGAACCTGAAGAGCATGTAAGATGACGGTAACAGGTCACTGAATTGTGCTTAGTGCTGGTGGCCATCAGATGGTTGACCACTGGTGTTTCATAGCTTATTTTATTATTATTTGTAGCTTATTTTCACTTTACTACATTCTTCAAACAATATTTTATTTGCCCTTATTCTAACTAATGAACAAACACCTTTTTGAGCCAATTATTTGTAGCAGTTAATAATAATGTTAGCTTTTCTTGTTCTGCAGGAGGCTACTATAATTGTGTCTGTGTTAGCAGTATATGATCAAATCATTTAATTGCTTGGGCATATTTCCAGTCTCTTGAAAACACAATTAATGATAATGCACAATATATCTCAATATTTGAAAAAGTTATATCTTTAATTGGAGATTTTGCATATTGCATCACAGTATCATTTATCCACATATAAATTCCATAATACACAACAGTCAACCCTTTTTCTTCATACTTAAATCTGCCTATTTTCTTGTATGGAGTCCAATAAGCTGCAATGATCATAAAGGCATGTTTTTTTTTTTTTTCTGCAGCATTTATAGACTTGCTTGTACTGTATACTTACTAAAGTACAGATACATAGAAAATCTAAGTATACTTTTTTCCTTTTTTTTGATTCCATAAAATGGAGAATGTGTCCTGCGGTGGCTTGGCTTACTGCCTTGCTCCCTGAGTTGGCTGGGATTGGCTCCAGCAGACCCCTGTGACCCTATAGTTAGGATTCAGCGGGTTGGAAAATGGATAGATAGATAGATACTTTATTAATCCCAAGGGGAAATTCACATACTCCAGCAGCAGCATACTGATACAAAAAACAATATTAAATTAAAGAGTAATAAAAATGCAGGTAAAAACGGACAATAACTTTGAATAATCCAGGATGGATGGATGTACATTATTTAATCATTATATAGGCAACTATACATTGTGTCAAAATGTTTCACCATTTCTTGTGTCATCACTCTTTTTATATCTGAGAAGTTTATTTATTCAGACACTTGACAGTAGTTAATAGAATGACTTCTATACTGTACATGCTTCTATATAGTGATATTTTGAGCATTGCTTATATAATGGTTTTTCTGAACTAATCAGTGTGCATTATGGCTTCTTATGGTCATTGCAAACTGAAAAAATGAAAGATTTCTTAAAATCTGTTGTACCTGGAGCAAATCCAAAGAGAATAACTTAAAAGACATTGCCCCTGTTTGGGTTTGTTTTCACATAATGTCATGTTACACCTTGTACTCACAATGTATTTAGCAGAGTTTGCCATTCAATACAAAGTACTCAAAGTGAAAATTTAAATTTTTATATTAGAATTAACTGGTTTGGGCATTTTGCTACATCTTATGAGCAGAAAATGGCTGGCTGGATGGAAAGTTTTTAACAATGCATTTTACAAATAGGATGTGACAATGTTTTCTTTCATAAAGTGGTCACCAGTGCCAAGTTAAGGCACAGAGAGAGAATTATCACTAGAATTCTGATCAAGAAAGCAAACAAAAAACACCTGTTGGGCTCTTAAACACGTGGGTTTGTCTGTGCAACCATGCAAGTAAATAAAAGAGAACGTTTGTGGTTATTTGAGAAGTGTATCTGCTGATAAAACATGTTACTTTTCTTGCACAAGGCAGGGAGAGGATATTTATGGATCACTGGGCTGACATCAGATTGTAAGCCTGGAACACATGGAGTTGAAGATATTTACAAAAGAAATATAAAAATTATGACTTGATGTTTATCCATGATCAACAGTCGCCTGTGGGTTTAGGCAAGACAGGCAATTTATCACAAAGCAAGCAACACATATTCCATAAGAAGATACAGTGGTGTGAAAAACTATTTGCCCCCTTCCTGATTTCTTATTCTTTTGCATGTTTGTCACACAAAATGTTTCTGATCATCAAACACATTTAACCATTAGTCAGATATAACACAAGTAAACACAAAATGCAGTTTGTAAATGGTGGTTTTTATTATTTAGGGAGAAAAAAAAATCCAAACCTGCATGACCCTGTGTGAAAAAGTAATTGCCCCCTGAACCTAATAACTGGTTGGGCCACCCTTAGCAGCAATAACTGCAATCAAGCGTTTGCGATAACTTGCAATGAGTCTTTGACAGCGCTCTGGAGGAATTTTGGCCCACTCATCTTTGCAAAATTGTTGTAATTCAGCTTTATTTGAGGGTTTTCTAGCATGAACCGCCTTTTTAAGGTCATGCCATAGCATCTCAATTGGATTCAGGTCAGGACTTTGACTAGGCCACTCCAAAGTCTTCATTTTGTTTTTCTTCAGCCATTCAGAGGTGGATTTGCTGGTGTGTTTTGGGTCATTGTCCTGTTGCAGCACCCAAGATCGCTTCAGCTTGAGTTGACGAACAGATGGCCGGACATTATCCTTCAGGAGTTTTTGGTAGACAGTAGAATTCATGGTTCCGTCTATCACAGCAAGCCTTCCAGGTCCTGAAGCAACAAAACAACCCCAGACCATCACACTACCACCACCATATTTTACTGTTGGTATGATGTTCTTTTTCTGAAATGCTGTGTTCCTTTTACGGCAGATGTAACGGGACATTTGCCTTCCAAAAAGTTCAACTTTTGTCTCATCTGTCCACAAGGTATTTTCCCAAAAGTCTTGGTAATCATTGAGATGTTTCTTAGCAAAATTGAGACGAGCCCTAATGTTCTTTTTGCTTAACAGTGGTTTGCGTCTTGGAAATCTGCCATGCAGGCCGTTTTTGCCCAGTCTCTTTCTTATGGTGGAGTCGTGAACACTGACCTTAATTGAGGCAAGTGAGGCCTGCAGTTCTTTAGACGTTGTCCTGGGGTCTTTTGTGACCTCTCGGATGAGTCGTCTCTGCGCTCTTGGGGTAATTTTGGTCGGCCGGCCACTCCTGGGAAGGTTCACCACTGTTCCATGTTTTTGCCATTTGTGGATGATGGCTCTCACTGTGGTTCGCTGGAGTCCCAAAGCTTTACAAATGGCTTTATAACCTTTACCAGACTGATAGATCTGAATTACTTCTGTTCTCATTTGTTCCTGAATTTCTTTGGATCTTGGCATGATGTCTAGCTTTTGAGGTGCTTTTGGTCTACTTCTCTGTGTCAGGCAGCTCCTATTTAAGTGATTTCTTGATTGAAACAGGTGTGGCAGTAATCAGGCCTGGGGGTGGCTACGGAAATTGAACTCAGGTGTGATACACCACAGTTAGGTTATTTTTTAACAAGGGGGCAATTACTTTTTCACACAGGGCCATGTAGGTTTGGATTTTTTTTTCTCCCTAAATAATAAAAACCATCATTTAAAAACTGCATTTTGTATTTACTTGTGTTTATATTTGAGTAATGGTTAAATGTGTTTGATGATCAGAAACATTTTGTGTGACAAACATGCAAAAGAATAAGAAATCAGGAAGGGGGCAAATAGTTTTTCACACCACTGTATTTATTTCTACATTGAATGCTTTGTGTAACGTTTGCACATGAATACCACTGGCTTGCACTTCTAGGGACCAAGATTGTTGCATTTTCATGCTCTTTTTTTTTTTTTTGCACAGTATGCAGTCTTTTTAGTATATTTGAAGGATCACTGAAGAAGACCTTTTCATTTCCATATATATCTGCTATATTTAATATTTCTAAGTAAAAAAAAAAAAAAAAAGTTTAAACATTTGTATAACTAAATTATTACTCCCTTTCATAGCACTAACTGTGGTTACTAATTTGTTCTTAAAACACTTCAGTACATAAAGATGAAATTGCATTTGATTGTGGAGTTGTATGGCCTGCCATGTAAGAGAATTTCCTTTACTTTTGTTAGTCTTTTATTCTTTCTTCCTTCCTTCCTTTCTTCACATTACACAGGATATGTTCTAAAAGTTTTCTTTTAATTTGTAAATGACTTCATTTGATAAGCTGTTTACTAATAAAATCAATTTTTGTCATATTAAGTGTTGTGTTTTCACAATAAAGCACATATAATGTCAATAATTTTCTTATGTGCTCCTCATAACTAATAATTTACTCACTTAGCACCTGGCCAGACAAAAATAAAATATTACCCATATAACTGCATCAGTTCATTAAAAAGCAGTATGCCTTGATAGTGTACTTTTTGGGTTATCCATCTTAGTTTTGTATTATCTAAAATATTTAGCTTCACAGTGTGTATTTCTGTGTGTTGTCATAGCAGGTCCAGCTTGTACTTGACATTTTCATTTCTTTTCTCACAGGATGTCCTCTTATTCTACTATACACAGTGGTGTGGATTTTGTTCTGTCCTGAATCATGTCCTCATCCAGTTGGCTCATTTTTTTCAGTTTAACAAGATGGTCACTGTATCCAGGTAAATATATATATATTCATTTATAAACGTAAATTATGTTTTAGAATACATTTTTCGTGAGAATAGATGCATATCTAGTTGCTTGCAGAGAGTTATTTTGGTAGCTGTTTTCATGTTTGTATGGTTATTAGAATTTGGCCTCCATTTTTGGACACCACATTCTACCAATAATGCATTTGCATCTAAAATAATGTTTTGTACTAAATCAATGGACACAACACTAGAAGACAAAAACGAAGAAAATGTTTCACAAAACTATTGTGTCTTATTATCAGAAATGTTATGAAATATCTCTGTATAAAGGAACCGGAATATGCTGAATTAAGATACTCTAAAAATTGTACAGTAGAAGCATATGGAGAGCATGCTGGATTGTAATGTGGCATTTTATGCAACCAAATGAGATTGATCAGACATCATTGCATCGGACTGATTTAAATTCATACACTACAATCTCACCTGGGTTAGAAGCTTTTGATCTGTACCTGAATAGGTAGTGTCCATGTTTCTATTGTGTTTGCCGAGGAGGGTGACTTCCAAAACAGTCTGCTCTTTATAACCACAGATGCATGCATTCCTTCTGCATAAACCCCTGTTCCACTTTTTGGATGGAAAAAATAATGTAGAGGATTTTCTCTATAAATAAAGGGATCAAAGAGGATTTAGCTGATGACTGATCCTGTCTTGCATCAGATGTTAGAAGCTCTCACTGCTCTTGGACACACACACCAGGTGTTTGCCACTTCTTTTGGACACTTCATTTGTTACCAATTTTTGACATTTCTCTCAGTTGCTGTCATCCTTGTGAAGCTCCATGCCTTAATAATATTCAATTATCTTGAGGATATTTAATTTCTATGCTGATGATATCCAGCTATATTATTCTTTTACAAGCCAACAGCTATACAGTTTTGATTTTCTTGTTGATTATCTGACAGAGATTAATAAATGGCTCATAGCCAACAACTTAAAGCTAAACTCTCAGAAAACAGAGCTTCTAATTTTAGTCCCCTCCGACCTATTACACAGCAATTAGCCAAAAGCTATCCGGCACTTCCTAGCTTCTCTCGGGTCTCTTTGTGCAACTTAGGTGTTGTCTTTGATCAATCCCTGAATTTTGATGGCCATTTGAGGTCCCTTATTCACGCCTGCTTTTTTCATTTGAGAATCTTTCCAAATTAAGGATTCTTGTTTCTAAGGCCAAGATGGAAATGCTTATTCATGCTGCTATCTCATCATGAACTGATTTTAGTAACTATACCTGTCTAAGCAATTCTGGTTTAACACGCCTTCAGACCATTCAAAATGCAGCTGCCAGGCTTTTGACATGTTCCCATAAGTGGACATGTATTACTCCTGTCTTGTTCTCTTTGCATTGGTTTCCAGTAGAATTCAGGATACATGCTAAAATTTTTATACTCTTTTATAGAGCCCTGCATGGTCAGGCTCCTCAATACATGGTGGATCTCCTGCTCCATTACACCTCTAGTTGAGTCCTGAGATCCAGCCAACAAGGCTTTCTTTCCGTTCGCTGCTCCAGGCTGAAAACACGTGGGGATCAAGCATTTCAATCTGTTGTTCCCAGACTGTGGAACAGACTTCCTCCTGCACTTGGTTGAATAGTTTAAAGCCCAGCTTAAGACTTACCTTTTAAGACAAGCTTTTGGGTAGTTTTTGTTTAGTATATTTTACTTTATTTTTATTATAACTTCTTTGTCCTTTTATTTTATTGTACAGCACTTTATGATGCCTGTCTGAGAAAAGCGCTTTATAAATAAATTTTACTTACTAGCTAAAATCAGCAGATCTCACACCTGGTAACAGCACCTGACTTTTAAAAATCGCCAGACACATTGTGCTCTTCAAAAGAGGTTATGTTTCCTCTTAGCTTAGGGATATTGTGTAAAGTTACAATCTCATAGTTGACAATTCTGTTTTTTAATAAGAACGCTATTTTAAGCAAGACTAATTTTGAAAAATAGTGAAGTTTAGGGCTGGGTTTGGATGACTCCATAAATTTATAACCAGACTTATTACCTCATTGCCCTGAAAGATTTCATAATGCTGAAGTAGGTGGATATTCTGGAGATTCCTTTGAAGAGGTGCACTTTGTACCCTGATCATGTACAAGAGCTGATAGAGCATCCAAGACCCCAGTGTGTCCACTCAAGGCCTTGGCAGTTGTACCATAAATGTGTTCTGTGTGATTAACAAAAGAAGTGTTGTCGGTACAAATTATTGTTTATGATATTTATTTTAGAATAAATGCAGCTAAAAATGATCTGCCCTGGGAGTACATGGTTGACCGGTTTCCAACTATTCTTTTCTTCCCCAGTGACAGGTAAGCTGCTAAATTGATTTATATATATAATTTATTTTTTTTTGGTACATGGATTTGTTTTGTTCCTTCTTTCTCACTGGGTGATGCAGTTAACAAGCCTGACATAAACCAGAAAGAATCCATGCTAAAGTTACTGTTGAAGGGTAGCTCCTTGCTTCACTGGTCATTTCTCATCATCACTAAATGGATATATAAGGCAATCTTCATCTATTTTGACATTTGATCTCATTATTACCCTTGCGAGGGTCTATTTGGATACCCCAAACTGTTTTCTTTTATCTGTTGCATGCACAAAACAATACAAAAACTTTAATAAGCTTAAGTTACCAGCACTCAACCTTCACATAAACACATTCCATATTACAGTGATCCCTCGCTATATCGCGCTTCGCCTTTCGCGGCTTCACTCCATCGCGGATTTTATATGTAAGCATATTTAAATATATATCACGGATTTTTCACTGCTTCGCAGGTTTCTGCGGACAATGGGTCTTTTAACTTCTGGTACATGCTTCCTCAGTTGGTTTGCCCAGTTGATTTCATACAAGGGACGCTATTGGCAGATGGCTGAGAAGCTACCCGGCTTACTTTCTCTCTCTGTCTCTCTTGCGCTGACTTTTTCTGATCCTGACGTAGGGGGATTGAGCAGGGGGGCTGTTCGCACACCTAGACGATACGGACGCTCGTCTAAAAATGCTGAAAGATTCACGTTGGCTACCTTCTGTGCAGCTGCTTCCTGAAGCGACATGCTGCACGGTGCTTCGCAAACTTAAAAGCACGAAGGGCACGTATTGATTTTTTTGTCTCTCTCTCTCTCTCTCTCTCTCTCTGTCTGCTCCTGACGGAGGGGGTGTGAGCTGCCACCTTCAACAGCTTTGTGCCGCGGTGCTATTGATTTGCTTGCTCCTTTGAAGAGGAAGATATGTTTGCATTCTTTTAATTGTGAGACAGAACTGTCATCTCTGTCTTGTCATGGAGCACAGTTTAAACTTTTGAAAAAGAGACAAATGTTTGTTTGCAGTGTTTGAATAACGTTCCTGTCTCTCTACAACCTCCTGTGTTTCTGCGCAAATCTGTGACCCAAGCATGACAATATAAAAATAACCATATAAACATATGGTTTCTACTTTGCGGATTTTCTTATTTCGCGGGTGGCTCTGGAACGCAACCCCCGCGATGGAGGAGGGATTACTGTAAAACCCGCATTACATACCTTTATGAATCAACCCTGGCTATTCCCATAACTGCAGCAGTGCCTGTTGGTTTATTGTTGCCACACCAAAAAGTTATTTTAGTAATCTAATATTAATTACATTTCTGTTATTTATATATTGACAAAGGGAATAACAAAATGTCAATGGGTAAGATATAATGTGGGTCTGTTATTTGTTGGGTTTTAATGCTTCTGATTTTCTGTCTTGAGCAGCAGTGAATGATGTTGCTTTCTCCTACCTGAGAGAACACAGTTAGATCTTTTATGATAGATCTGAGCTAGCAAGAAGTAGGTATTTGCTTTTATTTTAAGTGCTGATATTCAGAAAATATATATATTTTTTATAAATATAAGGCTGATATTAATTATCTTGTTAACAACAACAACTTTAATTACAGTTTAGTTCATTTTAGTGAAAGAAAACAAATTATTAAAAATTCAAGCAGCAGCCATAAAATATTTAGATGTATTGATACAAATTGTGATTACTGTTATAATGAGTTTGTATATCAACATGTAAACTTCCCTTTTATGATAAAAAAGTAGTCCATTAATGTGAAAAATGCTTGATCCCTCACAGTGTCTTCAGGTGCTGACTCAAAGCTGTGCTTTACAGCCTTTTTTGACCCAATTCTCACACCCATTTTTAGGTGCCCTGGATACCTGATTCTTCACCCTGGCCCTATTTTATATTAATTGGTCATTGTAACCTGTATTCACGGTCATCCTAAGTTTGAAAACAAGTGACATTCAGGATGTGTTTATGGGATGTAAAATAAATAGTACCCTAAATTGAGAATAAATTCCACTGAAAATAGAGATTAGAAACTACTAAAATAGATGCACTTTATGATAGTGCTTCATTTGTCCCAAGGGGAAATAAAATATGTAGCAGCTGTGAAAGAAATGTGACATTTGGAAACTTTTTTATTTTTTGTAATGTAGGGGTGTGTTACTAAAAACCTTTTCTTATAAGTAATTATGAGTTGAAAAGACACCGTTTGGGATGTTTCTATGGGTTGTGAACAAACTTCATAACCCACAAGAGGTGGCAAGGTAAACATTTCTTAGAAGCTGTACAAATTCTGGGATGTTTAAACTTTTTTTTTTTCTACTGTTCATTAATTTAAGTTTCATCCTGAAAATAATTTGGAAAGTGCACTTATTTAAAATCATAAAATATTTTTAATTATTGCTCCCATTTACAAAACTATTGCTGATAGATTACAAGCGGATTAATTATTAAATATTTCAAAATAACCAATGCAAAATAAACAAAAGTTAAAGGTAATTCAAATAGGAAGCAGTGATAAAATAAATTTATACAAAGGCTCGGTCTCTTTATTGATTCACAGTCTATTCTGTTCTTTTATGTGTCAGAGTGCTGCACAGTTAGGCCACGTTTTACTTGATCTGATTGGACATCACGGCATAATCTGCCTTTCATTTTAATTCAAGAGTCACTGAAATGAACATGTCCTTAAAAGAGAATTTATCCCAGTTGTGTGCGTGCCTTCCTTAGGTTGCTATACTGTACTTTAAAATGACCAACAAAAAAAATCACATCTGAATTAAACTAAAGCGGGAGCTGTTTTATTTATTTATTTATTTTTTCTTTTGACCTTAACAGAGCTGATATTCTTGTATATCATGATGAGTAGTGAAATGTGTTGAGAGCAATGTCACAGAAGATAAAGAACTTTTGTTCCATCACCTAAATCACCCTTTAATCAACGTTTAGTTACTTTGCTGCTCATATGTGGATGAGTCTGGGAAATATGCGCTTGGCTTTCTGTGTGATATGCACAAATATTAGTTTATTTGCCTTCTAAAAAGCAGAAGTGAGCTGGCTGCTCTGGCATATGGTTGCTATGGCATTAGTTGTGTAAATGTTTAATGATGACAGATCACAAAGAAATCTGGGTCCTTCTTACAATCGTGAATCACTAAAGTGTCAGATGTACTGTACTAGCTGTTATGACAAGAAACATTACAGCAAAAATATTTGATGTTGAGTCAGCAGTGCGTGTGACAGTCTTAAAGAATTTGGGATATGTTTTTAGTTTCATAAAATTACAAAACATAATGGTGACTATAAAAGGCTTTAAACAGTTTCTTTTTTCCAGTAAGGTAATCAAATATTCATGGTGATAGAAGTAGCACTAGAAGACCTGGTTCCTGAGGCCCAGTGCACACCACCATCCCACATCACAAACTCCAAATTTAAGCTCATTGGAGATTTCTGGAGGGATTAAGGCTGACCTGAGGGATTTTTGCTATTAAAATGCACATCATGTGTAAAGTTCACCATGGACTTACCAGTTTGTCATTGAGACTTGGGTTTGCCCTGGCATTATACTCTTTCACAAAGGTCTGTCATTTTTAGTAGGCAACAGATTTTATTTCATTATCTTAATTTTGTAAACAGAGATGCAAAGTTTCACCAGATGTGCATTGCTGAAACTTAGGGTGTCACAATACCAACATTTCTGTATTCAGTTTCACGATATTTGATACCATCTTGATAATATGGCAAAAACAGAACATTCATTTAATTAAAGGTACCTTTGTTATTCAAGCGAGCAATATAATGCCTTTTTCTGTAATAGAATAAAACAATTACAGTATAAATAGTAATTTTGAAAAAAATTGTATTTTGTGATCAGGTTAATTTACTGATCATCAATCAAGTCTTTATGTAGTGAAAATCATCTGATTTAGAACATCACTAATTGTATTCAATTAATTGTAGCTGAGAAGACTGCACTACATCTGATAATGTTCCATTCAAATACAGTCAGCTATTTGGACAGTGACATGATTCTCATAATTTTGGCTCTGTACACCACCACAGTAAAGCAGTCATTGTGTGATTGTACAAGTGTAGACTTTCAGCTTTAATTTGAGGGGTTCACCAAAAATATTGTATGAGCCATTTAGGAATGGCAGACATTTTTATATGTGCTCCCCCTATTTTCAGGGGCTGAAAAGTATTGGGAAAAACTAACAATCATACATATGATTATTATTTTCAGTACAGTGGAACCTCGGTTCACGAACGTCTCGGTACACGTACAACTCGGTTTACGACCAAAACGTTCGCCAAACTTTTGCCTCGGTTCACGACCACACACTCAGTATACGAACAAGCCAGTTTCCCTTTCGGTTTGTGCGCGCCGATGATTTCTGCACCTGTTGCATTGTTCTCGGTCAGACGTGCGTGCTTGCACATGCGTGCGTGCTTTCGCTGTGAACTCTTTGTGCTCTATTTCATTTCCCTTCCGGTTCGTACGCGCCAATTACTGTATTTAAGCACGTGTTCAGCCTCTCCCTGTTCATTATTCTCAATCAGATGTGCATGCTTTACCTGTGGACTCTTTGTGCTCTACAGTATTTCGTGTGCTTTTGCAGTTAACCATGGCTTCTAAACAAGTGAAGAGTGGTGAGAAGAAAGTGTTGCAATGTTACTTGTCTCTTTTTTTCAAATGTTTATTTTTTTCCATGTGCTTAAAACTCATTTAAAAAGAGTGTTTACAGCGATCGGGCTGTAATGCTATTAGCGTGAACTCCTGCAATGTTACTGTCTTGGTTGGCTTTTAAATAAAGTTCGGATTTGTTCAAATGTTCCTTTTTACCCCCTGTGCTTAAAACTCAATAAAAAAAAAAAGTGTTTTATACAGCGATTGGATTGTAAGGCTATAGCGCGAACTACTGCAATGTTACAGAGAGAGAGGGAGAGAGAGAGGGAGAGCCTGCGCGTGCAGTTGAGCAGGGAGCCTGGGTGTTTGTGTCAGTGTTATTCAATGTCTTTACATTAGTTTACTATTACACTGTGCATTCTATGGTGTAATTAACTATATATGTGCTTAAAAATCTTTAAAAAATTATATTTACATACAGTTCGTACGGTCTGGAACAGATTAATTGTATTTACATACAATCCTATGGGGGAAATTGCTTCGGTTTACGACCAGAGGTTTGGAACGAATTATGGTCGTGAACCGAGGTTCCACTGTATTTACAGTCAATGAAAACCTGAAGTCTGAAGCCATGGCCATCTCCAAGTGCTGGGTTTCCACCCTAGTGATACTTTGCCAGGCCTTTACTGCAGCTGTCTTAAGTTGCTGCTTATTTGTTGGAATTTCTGCCATCCGTTTTGTCTTCAGCATGTGAAGTTCATGTCCAATTGGGTTGGGGTCAGTTGACTGACTTGCCATTGAAGAATATTCCACTTCTTTCCCTTGATAAGAACTTGGTTTGCTTTCATTGTATGTTTTGGCTCATTGTCCATCTGTACATTGAAGCATCTGCGGTGGGTTGCCCAGGGATTTGTTCCTGCCTTGCACCCTGTGCTGGCTGGGATTGGCTCCAGCAGACCCCCGTGACCCTGTGTTAGGAATGGCTGACTTTGAAGCATCGGCCTAATAGTTTTGCAGAATTTGGTTGAATCTGAGTAGAGAGTGTAACTTCACAATTCATCCTGCTACTTCTGCCAGCAGTCATATCATCAATAAACATTGGCAACTGACTTCCATTCACAGCAATGTATGTTCATGCCATAAAACTGCCTCCATCATTTTTCATAGACGATGTGGTTATGCATCAGATCATGAGCCATTCCTTTTCTTCTCCATACTCTTCTCTTTCCATTATATTGATCTTACTTTCCTTTGGGCAAAGAAATTTCTTCCAGGACTGGGCAGGATTTTAAAAAATATTGTGTGGCACGGTCTAAACTGTCTTTCCTATGCTTGAGGTTTGCCAGTGGTTTGCACCTTGTGGTGAACCCTTTGTCTTTACTTTCATTCAGTCTTTTAGTGATTTTAGGCAATGATAGGTCTACCTCTCGGTGAGTGTTTTTGGTTTGGCTAAATGGTGTGAAGGGGTTCTTCTTCACCAAGGACAGAATTCTGCAATTATCCAGAACAGTTATCTTCTGTGGTTTCCTAGACCTTCTGGTGTTGATGAGCTCACCACTGTGTTCCTTCTATTTAAGAACTTGAACAACTCCTTGTGTTTCCGTCATCTCTCTAAAGGGTTTGTTTTGTTTTCTCAACCTAATGATGGACTGTTTTTTCATTCTTTGGACCTCATATTGAGAGTTCACAATGACAGCTTCCATGTGCAAATTCCACACTTGGAATCAATTCCAGGCCTTTTACTTGAAATATTTGAAATGATATGATTAGGGAACTGCTCCCACTTTGTTATGGAACATCTTGTCAGTCAAATGTCTATAAAATTCTGAGTCCCCCGAAAATCGGGGGACTATGCAGAAAAATGGCTATTGTTACTAAATGGCTCATACGATATTTTTGTTAAACCCCTTAAATTAAAGCTGAAAGTCTACACTCCAGTCACATCTTGATTGCTTTGTTTCAAATACATTGTGGTGGCATACATAGTCCAAATGATGACAATTGTGTCACTGTCAAATACTTGTGGATCTCACTGTATATGACATTTATGCTTTCAGTATGATCGTCACGTCAGGGGTTATACAAATGACCTTTAGTTTGCCTTCAAAAACCAAACAAATGACACAAATTTAGTGTTTGCAGATTCATATTTATCCATAAATCATTTTTCTTTTCCCATTTTGCTGTGTGTATCAGCGAATATGCATTTCAATTAGTACAGCACATGTAATATTAATAAGGAGATGTGCTTTGAAGCATTGAAACAATAAATACATCTTATTTTGGTATTAACAAGTTGAGCAGCTCATTTCATCTCTGGTGTAGACAAGCCACACGGCCACTTCATTTGACACTTTGATTTTTTACTTGCTACAACTGTCCTATGTGCTTAACGACGGATGTTCTTCCACAACCCTGAACTGTACACACCCGTTAGAAAACAGATAGACATCTGTTCATGTGCTCATTATAATCAGAGAATACAAAACCTCAACTCCGTTGTCGGGTCTTTGTAGCGCACTGGATTAAAAAGCAACTCATTTCACCCTCATTTCATCTCCTCTTAGAAATTTGTGACACTATACGTTAAACTATTAAAATTCAACATCTAATCGGTCAGTCATTATCCTTTCAAAGCATGCATGTTTTATAAACTAACTTCATTTTGAGATAAAAGTGGCAATAATAAAAGTCTGCATGAGTTTTATTTATTTTTTTAATAAAAACCACAAATTGTCACAATCACATGCTGAAATTCTCTAGCATTGAATTCAATGCCCTTTTAGACATGACTTCAGCCATTTTTCTTTTCGACATGTGTTGTGCAGTGCTATATCACCATTTTATGTGTACGTAGTTTGTACTCCCGGTATATTATTGTGCCTTCTAAAGTATTTTGTCTACTTACAATCAGTTACGCAGGAGTGCAGTGCTGACTTTTCCTCTTTACTACTGACACTGTACTAAAGCTGGAGACATTAACGTTTTCAGAATTCAGGTATAGACTGTGCATCGGAGTATCAGTTCTTGTAACATTCCTAGTTAAAACATAACCTTAATGTACATAAAAGGAAAATAAGATCATTTTTTTTACTGTCATTGGGGTTTCACAATTCTGCCGCTGCACTCTATAAATATTACCTGATGCGGTACATTTTGTGACATACAATAATCCCTCCTCGATCGCTGGGGTTGCGTTCCAGAACCCCCCGTGAAAGGTGAAAATCCGCGAAGTAGAAACCATATGTTTATATGGTTATTTTTATATTGTCATGCTTGGGTCACAGATTTGCACAGAAACACAGGAGGTTGTAGAGAGACAGGAACGTTATTCAAACACTGCAAACAAACATTTCTCTTTTTCAAAAGTTTAAACTGTGCTCCATGACAAGACAGAGATGACAGTTCTGTCTCACAATTAAAAGAATGCAAACATATCTTCCTCTTCAAAGGAGTGCGTGTCAGGAGCAGAGAATGTCAGAGAGAGAGAGAAAAGCAAACAATCAAAAATCAATAGGGCTGTTTGATCTTTTAAGTATGCGAAGCACCATGCGTGAAGCACATCGCTTGACAAAGCAGCCACATGTAAGCCCAGCAAGGAAGAGAGCAATGTGAAGGTAATCTTTCAGTGTTTTTTTGAGGAGCGGCCGTATCCTCTAGGGGTGCGAACAGCCCCCGTGCTCACAATATATTTGAGGAGTTTTATTTAATACATAATACGCGCTCTGGTTGGGTAGCTTCTCAGCCATCTGCCAATAGCGTCCCATGTATGAAATCAATTGGGCAAACCAACTGAGGAAGCATGTACCAGTAATTAAAAGACCCATTGTCCGCAGAAATCCGTGAACCAGCAAAAAATCTGCGATATATATTTAAATATGCTTACATGTAAAATCCACGATAGAGTGAAGCCGCGAAAGTCGAAGCACGATACAGCGAGGGATTACTGTACACAGAAATGTAGTGAACATGTAGGGTATGAGAGATGTGCACAAAAGTGGATGTGTAAGGAGAGGCTTTCCAAATACTTTCACCACTTAGTCGGCACAGCATGTAATGAACAAAAGAACCTGATTGATGTGTTTACTGACTTGATTCTGGAATCTGTTGAAGAAGTTGGGGCCTGGCTGCTGCTCCACAGCTGATGGATGAGGTCTCAGTGCCTGTTTATTTCACTTGGGCTTATCGTTTTAGACCAAAATGTAGAGATTCCCTCATTTAAGTTAGTCTAAATATCATAACACACAAATTTCTAATGAGTTCAAAAGTAGAACAATTGTTATGGACCACAGCCCTTCCAGCATGCTTGTGGTGTGGAGCTCAAGTGGTATGTTGGCCATGACTCAAATTCCACAATTTTAATGTGCAACTTTGCAAAAAGTTTGTCTAAAGATGTCCAAGTTTCAATGGTGAATGCTACATGGATAACAGGCTTTAACCACACCATATTTCAAAAAGTATTTGCTTTAATGTTCGAATTGTGGAGTTGATTTAGAACTGGTCTGCACTCAGGAATGAAAGTAAAAGAAGTTCCATCATGTTGTAACGATTGTTTTTTTTTTTTTTTCCTTTTCAAGAAAGCACTCGAGTGTGAAGTTTCCTGATGCGCCCATCAACCTCCCCAATCTGGTCCGCTTTGTCATACGGTATTCAAGTCGGCGCTCCTCTACTGAAGTTCAAGGCCAGGCTGCTCCCAATCCTCCTATTAAGGCAGGAAGTCTGCAAGCTCAGATGTTGCACTTGGAGAATGAGGTCAATAAACTACGCCGAGAGGTCCTTACCTTGCAGCTAGCAAAAGATCAACTCTCAAGGCAACTTTCTGAGGTTAGGCAGGAGAAGCGGCAACTTACAATTCATGCCCACACTCTAGAGAAGAGGAACACAGAGCTTCAGCTTCAGGGTAACAAACTTGAAAAACTCTATGAGCAGAAGAAGCAGGAGCTGGACGACACAGTCGAGAAACTCCAGGAGCTTGCTGATGCTTCCGAGAACTTGCTAACCGAGAACACTCTACTTAAAATCTTGATGGCTTCCATGAAAGAAGAAAGAAAAGCTGCTCTGACAGAAACTTCCTCTTCATCAGATGAGCATCTGCTGGAAAAGTCCGCCTCTCAAAGAGAAGAACTATAGAAGAATACCAAGCTTAAGCAGGTAGCTGCACAACACTGTGGGTTTCTCAAAGTTCAGACATCATATTGTGATGAGGTGTTTTTTTGGACGCTAACAAACTGATGTTCACATATGTTTGAGAAACTAAGGAAGCAGCATAAAATATTTGTGGAGAATCTTCTAGTAATCATTTAATTTTTACAGCATTTATGTTAAAATGACAACTGTGGTTTCCATGTTACAAGCTGTGTGAGGGAAGAAATTGCACAGATTGTGTGCCTTTAATTTTAGCTCCTGTAAAAAATAAGGGCTTTTATTGGGATCGGCAAAAGGTTCAAAAACATCTGAGGTAAATTCTGAGTGGTGCTTCCAACCGACACTAAAATCTTAATGATTCTCCATCTGGATGGAGGGAAAAAAAACCCTTATTGCCGAGTTGTAATACACTTTGGGGATTCAGGGTTCTGCGGTGGGTTGGCACCCTGCCCAGGATTGTTTCCTGCCTTGTGCCCTGTGTTGGCTGGGATTGGCTCCAGCAGACCCCCCGTGACCCTGTGTTCGGATTCAGCGGGTTGGAAAATGGATGGATGGATGGATTCAGGGTTACAGAATCATGGTTAGTTTAAACATACTACTGCTTTACATCAGGACTACAGAGAGTGATGTTCATGAAGGCAACGTGATCTGTAATTACAATCTGAAGAATAAATTATTTTGTTTTCTTAGTTGCACACTCTAAATGGCCTGTCCTTTACACTGGGTTAAAAATGTTGTTCCTCACATAGTGATCTACAGAGCTGCATGTTTTTAACTTTGGGAGTACATCTTCCTTTACAGATTACTGAAATCCGAGTTTAACAAGATGTCATCACTCTTGTCACAGACCCAATCCCAGAGTGTATCCCAACGCTGGGTACTTTTGAGCTTGCAGTGCAGATCAGCTCCACTGCAGTTGGATTTGTGCACATGGATCATAAAGTCCAAAAGGAGCACCAATTATAAATAACAAGGAAGCAGCTTCTGAAAAGGATTTAGGTTGATTCATGGAAGATGACGATTGCATCATGCAGAAGCAATTATGAAGGCAAGTAAGATCTAAGATTATACCATAAAAACTGAATTTAAATTAGGGGACTACTGAGATCCCATCTTGACAACTGTATGTATTTTTGGGGGTCACCACAGTACAAAAAAAAGGTGTAACAGGTCTAGATGGTGTATACAGCCAAGGGCATCCTGGGATTGAAGGACATGGCCTAGTCTGACAGAGCCGGGGAGCTAAAGGGTAAATTTGGCATTTTTGAAGTTACTTCTTCACAATTATGTTATATAGTAGAGTGAGCAGCGTTGGTCCTGGAGGGCCACAGGTTTTTGTTGCAACCCAGTTGCTTAATTGGACACGAGCCCTTGCCAGTAACCAACCTTATTTAATTGTAGGGCTGATTTGTGTTTTAACTCTGCCATGTCACGTCATTCTTCCAAATGATTTGTAACCTGAAGCAGATCAGTAATTTGCAGTCCTAAGTTTTTTTCCCTCGTTTCCTTCCAAATAATTTATTAAACCAGATAGTACACGATGAACACATCACTGTAAATGGAGACAAGTTAGATGGAGAATTGCTAATTCCTTTGACATTTGCCTCTTATTTCTAGTAAGAAATAAACCTTCATTCACTGATTTAAAAATAAAATAAGCAATTAAAGGTGGGAAATGTTAAAAAGTGAGACAAGTCCAGTGAAGCTGAAATACTACTTGAACAGTAACTTTTCATTAATAAATTGGGTTAGAGCAAAACTCTGCAGCCTCTGTTCACCCCGTCTTCTAAAAGTGTTGCTTTTTTTTTTTCTTTTAGTCCCTAGTCATATTTTGAAACTGACTTGATGGGACAGGAGTCCACACATGAAAACAAAGGCTTTTAAACTTGCCAAATATGTCCACTTTTCAAGCCAAGAGCTGAAGAGTATTGGTCCATGTCTTGAGATTGCACACATATTGCTAAACAGCATATTATTTTTGTGAGACTCTGCCATTTAAAATGGAGACCAGCTGCGCACTCAACCTTGTTGACTGTCTACCCTCATCAGCCTTTCAGCCTGTGTGCGCAGTTTCACTTTTAAAAGCGGTCTACGACTGTCGATGTCCAGATAAACATTGTTGGCTCTATTTTATACACTAGGCCAGGGGTCCTCAATCACGGTCCTGGAGGGCCGCAGTGGCTGCAGGTTTTTGTTCCAACCCAGTTGCTTAATAAGAAGCCCTTATTGCTCAAGTAACACTTCTGCTTCACTTTAGTTGTCTCGCTCGTTAAGATTTTGAACCCTTATTGCTTATTTTAGTCTTAAACAGCTGTACTCTTGGTTTTTAATTACTCCTAATTAGCAATACCACGCAAATGACAAGAGAGACCAGCATTTCTCCATTTAGCTTATTACCATTTACTCCTGTGTGTATTTATCATGCACTATTGGGTTTAATTAAATACTTGGAAGTAAAGTGAAGAGAAAAAAGTGAAGGACTGAGAATTACTCCTCCATTTTAGGCTTCATATCCTTTGGATGATATCCTTAGAAAGGGAAGAAAATCTAGGATATGAGAATGACCTAACAGAGTTAATGCACTAACAAATCATGAAATTAAATTATTGGCAAGAATTGCTTTCTAATTAAGCAATTAAAACCTGCAGCCCTCCAGGCCTGTGATTGAGGACCCCTGCACTAGACAATAACGGGTAGGGGAGTCACACACCTCTCTCTGGCTTTCATGATATGGGGCAAAAATTAAAAGTGGATTTGACTGGAGTGAATTTTATTTAAATTTCATGTGACAGATTTTTACAGCAACTAAAGCGATTCAAACGTATCCTTTAAACCTCTCAAGAAGAGGAGACTGTGGGGACCTAATCCATGTCTTCTGAATTCTGAAGAAAGTGGATCCAGCAGAACTCTTTCAAGTGAGCAACAAAATCCATAGTGGAGGACCCCAATGGAAATGTAAATCAAGAAAATTAAAGACCACAGCCAAGAACCACTTCTTTACTCAGAGAGGTGGGAATTGGAAACAAACTGAGTCCTGAAGTGAAAATGGAAAGCATCTGGGTGAGATTTTGGGACAACATAGGCTAACCAACTGAGCCTGATGATGTCCATGTTTGTAAAACCTGCAGGCTGGGAGCAACTAAGTGACATTTCCTTGTCAGCATTTATTATAAAATGAAGCTTACACCTATTAATGAGGCCAACTGGTTTTCTTTTCGAGCCACTATAATACCAATGAGACAGTCAGTATGAAGTCATATCAGTATAGAAACAGAAAAACAAAAAAAACTCATACACCCTCTTCAAATGTGAGGTTTGGGATTTTCTTTAATTTTTCTTTCACAGAAGAACAAGAGAGCTAAGCGGCTGCTTGGGTTTTGCCAGCGTCAACAAGCCGCTCCAAAGGGTTCAACATGCAGACATTTGTTACACATGCTTAGACAGTAACATCATCACACCTGCATATTTTCTTGATGTTTCCCTTGCTCTGTGAAGATGAATTAACTGGTAAAGTGGAAATGATTTCATAAATCCTGTTTTCAACAGTACAACAATCTACACCTATTTAAGTATGATTAGGGTTAAAGTTTCATTAATGCTATCCATTGAAGTCTTTAGCTTCCAAAAATAATTTCATCTCAAATGAGAAGGAGGAAAAATTTGGTATAAAATCTGAAATCCACTGTAAGCAACCATTTAAAAACAAATCTGCTACACTTACAATTGCATTTAGTGTGGCTCTTTAAAACTTATCAGGGAAGAAACCTGTTAATGTGCAACGTCGCTTGATCTTTAAAGAGGTGACAGTATACAAAAAGGGAAAACTACAGCCATTCCAGTTCAAGTGGAAAAAACATTTTACAATATAAAACATCAGTTCTGCTCAGGATTGTTTCAGCATGCTCTGTACAGTTAGCAAAATAGACTCTGCTCAACCACCGTTGATCGCAGTGGACCATCCAGATTGGCTTCCAAGAGTGCAGTCCTACCTCAACCACACTTCACAATCAATCTATCACTGGTCAAAACTGCCCGTTTTAACAACATGGTAGCATCACTGCAGTCGCCATCTTCCAATTTTAGCACAGTTTCATAGAATAAAATACAGCAGCTACGCTTGTACACGAAAAATGGCAATCAATAACACATCCACCATGCTGATAACACTGTTCACGTATTAAAACACAATCTCTCCAAAATAAGCACCTGCGTCTAACCTAGAGGTGTACAAGTTGTAAAAAAAGCACAATCCAACTTTCTGTTACAGCCTGTAGCAGTAGTGTCATCGCACCCTCTACAGCTCTGAGCGTGTCACTCCAGTCCGGTATGTAACACGGCAAGGAAAAGGAGATCAAATTCCCCGATTTTCAGCATATTTACAATTCACATTTACATGATTAGCAGTTGCTTGTTCAAAGGGTTAGGCTCAACTGACTTGCCAAGTTGGATGTACTGTACTGTGCAAAAAAAACAAAAACAAAGCCAAGTCTATAAGTGCCCACCTTCCAGCCACAGCTCCAAGGCCCCAGTCGTTTCTCCCACCCCCTCCAAAAACTGTCCCCTTCAGTGCATGCAGTCTTTTCATTAAAAATGTCACCCTCCAAAGCCTCAAGGCACTGTCCAGTCATAAAACAGTCCATTATTAAGTCAAAGGAAACTTTGAGCAGGGGAAGCAGCTTATTCGTTTAAATCTTCACAGTATGAAATTTCACAGCCTGCAGTTCAGCCTCCACTGGGGTCAGAAAGGAGGACCTCCCAGGTAACGAGGGCTTATAAAGTTAACTGTGACTTTCCGTGCCATTGGGGGTCAGCTTGGTTTTCCTTTCCACTCTTGGTCCTTTTGCAGAATACTGCACAAGTAGAAAAGGCTCCTTAGTTTCCCCCTCTCCCACAATGCTCTCCTCGTCTTCTGACTGGCCAATGCGCTGGAGTCGCAGGTAACACCAGCATCCCAGGATCAAAGCCCCCAGGGCAGCGATGGCAATAAGGATCACAATTACTGTGACCACCCCAGTGGTGGGACTATGGTCCATAATAGACATGACTTCGAGTCTGGTCTGCAAACACTAGGCAAGGTAGGTGATCTCCGCCAACAACTAATCAGCGTGGAATAGGTTCAAGATGTCACTCCACTGCTGCTGAAGAAGGAACTCTGCAAATCAGAAAGAAAAAAAACAAAAACAAAAATACGTGAAAACAGATGGCAAGGCAGACCAGAAATGTCTGTACACTCGAGGACACCGTCTACCCAAGGACTTCCCTTTCAACAGTACAGAATGACCCCTTATAAAAATGAGGGCTACTGCTAACAATTAAAACGGTTGACTAAGAACTCCTCCTTTCTGCCAATCCCATTTAGGCGTCATCACAATGGATCATCCGTCTCCCATCTATCCCTGTCTTTCACATCATTTTCTGCCACAGTGACTGCCGTCACGTCCTCCCTCACCACATCCATAAACCTCTTTGGCCTTCCTCTTCTTGCCTGGTGGATCCACCCTCAGTATTTTTTTCCCCAATGTACCTCTTCTCAGCACATGCTCAAACCATCTCAATCTAGCCTCTCATCCAATTTTGTCCAAATATTTCAAGGAAGAATATGAAGGTTTTCTATACTTGTTTTTTTCGATTGAATAACATTACATAGGGAATCTGAAAGCCAAATACATGAAAATGGAGAGAGGCGAGACAAGTGTGGATACACGGTATTCAAAATTTACAGGAAGTCTCAACAATAAGTGTTCTGTTTAAATACAATCAGTACAAATTATTTATATGATAATTATAGGTATCTTATGCTGAATAATTAAAATATATTTGGAATGGGTTTTAGAGTGAATTTACAGTTGCTTACTCACAGACCTCATGAACAGAGCTGCATAGTTATGTATTTCTATATACAGTGGTGTGAAAAACTATTTGCCCCCTTCCTGATTTCTTATTCTTTTGCATGTTTGTCACACAAAATGTTTCTGATCATCAAACACATTTAACCATTAGTCAAATATAACACAAGTAAACACAAAATGCAGTTTGTAAATGGTGGTTTTTATTATTTAGGGAGAAAAAAAATCCAAACCTACATGGCCCTGTGTGAAAAAGTAATTGCCCCCTGAACCTAATAACTGGTTGGGCCACCCTTAGCAGCAATAACTGCAATCAAGCATTTGCGATAACTTGCAATGAGTCTTTTACAGCGCTCTGGAGGAATTTTGGCCCACTCATCTTTGCAAAATTGTTGTAATTCAGCTTTATTTGAGGGTTTTCTAGCATGAACCGCCTTTTTAAGGTCATGCCATAGCATCTCAATTGGATTCAGGTCAGGACTTTGACTAGGCCACTCCAAAGTCTTCATTTTGTTTTTCTTCAGCCATTCAGAGGTGGATTTGCTGGTGTGTTTTGGGTCATTGTCCTGTTGCAGCACCCAAGATCGCTTCAGCTTGAGTTGACGAACAGATGGCCGGACATTCTCCTTCAGGATTTTTTGGTAGACAGTAGAATTCATGGTTCCATCTATCACAGCAAGCCTTCCAGGTCCTGAAGCAGCAAAACAACCCCAGACCATCACACTACCACCACCATATTTTACTGTTGGTATGATGTTCTTTTTCTGAAATGCTGTGTTCCTTTTATGCCAGATGTAACGGGACATTTGCCTTCCAAAAAGTTCAATTTTTGACTCATCAGTCCACAAGGTATTTTCCCAAAAGTCTTGGCAATCATTGAGATGTTTCTTAGCAAAATTGAGACAAGCCCTAATGTTCTTTTTGCTTAACAGTGGTTTGCGTCTTGGAAATCTGCCATGCAGGCCATTTTTGCCCAGTCTCTTTTTTATGGTGGAGTCGTGAACACTGACCTTAATTGAGGCAAGTGAGGCCTGCAGTTCTTTAGACGTTGTCCTGGGGTCTTTTGTGACCTCTCGGATGAGTCGTCTCTGCGCTCTTGGGGTAATTTTGGTCGGCCGGCCACTCCTGGGAAGGTTCACCATGTTTCCATGTTTTTACCATTTGTGGATAATGGCTCTCAAAGTCGTTCGCTGGAGTCCCAAAGCTTTAGAAATGGCTTTATAACCTTTACCAGACTGATAGATCTCAATTACTTCTGTTCTCATTTGTTCCTGAATTTCTTTGGATCTTGGCATGATGTCTAGCTTTTGAGGTGCTTTTGGTCTACTTCTCTGTGTCAGGCAGCTCCTATTTAAGTGATTTCTTGATTGAAACAGGTGTGGCAGTAATCAGGCCTGGGGGTGGCTACGGAAATTGAACTCAGGTGTGATACACCACAGTTAGGTTATTTTTTAACAAGGGGGCGATTACTTTTTCACACAGGGCCATGTAGGTTTGGATTTTTTTTCTCCTTAAATAATAAAAACCATCATTTAAAAACTGCATTTTGTGTTTACTTGTGTTATATTTGACTAATGGTTAAATGTGTTTGATGATCAGAAACATTTTGTGTGGCAAACATGCAAAAGAATAAGAAATCAGGAAGGGGGCAAATAGTTTTTCACACCACTGTATAGATATATAAATAAAATGTAAAGCAAAGATTTTTTCAAAAATAGTGAAATAAGTTCTAAAAAAAGCAGTAAATAGTAAAACAAAAAATAATCAATCAAGATTTGCATTTAAAACGGCATACATTCTCTTAGGCACACTGTTGAGTAGTTTTATAAAAAAACTGGCAATTTTTCTTCTCCTTGAGCATCTTGGAGAGCTTGGCGCAGTTCTTCTGTAGACTTTGGAATTTTTATTTGCTTCCATCTCTCCATGTAATCTTAGACAGTTTGAGAAGGTTGTGATCAGGTACTCTGTTGCAGAACTTGTTTCTTTTTCCTGAAGATATGACCTTGGCCCTGATCACACATACAGAGCAATACAGGAAAAGCTGCTTGTACTTCTAGGAATCAAGAATTCCTTTAATTCTGACATAATCCTCAACTGTGTTTGTAGGCATGCAGACCATAACATGCGGGGAACCTTTTGCATCATTCACCGATGATTTTCCAATTCTACAGAGAACAAGCCTCCTACTTGAGCTATAAATTTCAAATGTTGACTTATGTATCAGGACTTTTGGCCACTGTTCACCACCACAGTCCTTTTGTTTTTGCGCACAGGCAAGTCTCTTTCCTTTGTTGCCAGTCTTCATGGAGACCACTTCTGACAAGACCTCTCCAGACGGTAGAGTTCCAGGGGTTCATGCAAGTTCAGGGTACTGTGTGTGACACACACACACACACACACACACACACAGAAGAATAACCAAATGCACAGGCAAAAATGATGTCCAGAAATGCACTAGATGGCTATGGAAATGGAGTTTAGCAAATTAATGTTACATCAAACTGCTGTCCTTTTGAAATCAGACTGAAATGCATCAACATACCCTTAAATTCTGCAATGTGCACTTTAATCTCATCTGAATCATTAGGTTTATAATTTTAAACTGTGGAGCAGAAGGGTAAATCATGGATCTCTTCCCTCCCCCCAACATTATGAAGGGCATTGTCCCTGGTATTTAAACTGGGGATTCTCCATTTATTGTTATGGATTCGGTCATTTTCTCCTAAAGAATCATTCCAGCTGGACTGTGGTCATGCGCAATGTGTATCACAATGACACTGAGATGTAACTGCTCTCATTTTCTATAACAGAAAAGGCAATACACCAGTCATAAGAGCTTTATTTGATGAAGGACCATGGGGCACAAAGTGGCAAAGACCATGTTAACCTATAACAGCAGCAAAAGCACAAAAGTTTCTCTTTCTAGATTTCTGATTATCATTATGTTCTCAGAATTTTACATTAATCATGCTAAACTTCTGGTTTACCCCTCCTATGTCCCCAACCCTCAATAACTTATCATAAAAAAAAAAATCCCAGAATGATCTGTAGCACCTCTGGTTTTTTATATTATGACACGATTCAGCAGGACTTTTCCAGGATCACACAGTAACATCTGCTACTCAAAACTTTGTAGTCTGCTCTGCCCACTGTCATGGTCTGTCTGTCAGGGGACATGAACACAATGATATCTGTATTAACTGGGTAACTCCACTGCCTGCCCAAAATCATTCAGAAGTGTATCAGCTGCTTTTCTTTTTTCATTCTCTCAATATCTGCAGCATATGAGGGACATTCAGAAATTAGCCAGGATCAAATAACCCCTGCCTTTTTACAAAGCCTGCACAATCTGTTTTTTTGCACCTTAGAGTGGCATCGTTTTTTACCCTACACCTTGGATAACACTGCTTTTGCTTTCAGATGAAGGACTCCTATATAGACAGATGGAGAAGGGAATATGGTGTAATGTAAATACAGGTACAGGTGTTCCAGCAGCATCTCCCTAAGCAAACTGCATCATTATAATATTCACAACATTCTAAAACAATACATACCACTCTCAGCTAGCTAGAAAAGGGCCAATTCATATTAATATTGAAAAATACCAGGGTGGGGTGGGGAGGCTACCTTACAGGGATAGGAAGAGATAGCTAAAAATGAACATTTGCGCCACTGTCATTAGCTTCAGCACGAATACAAGCCCTCTGAAACTGGTAGAACCACATTTGACAGTCTTGGCCAAATCACAGTAACACCCCTTTCCATCTCCGCCTCACAGAAGGTCACTGGACTTCATTTTTGTTAAGAGGCTTAGCTGCTAAACTTCTTAAATTTTCTACAAATGATTTACACTCTTGGTGGTGAAGTGGGCCCAATTGCTGCCTTACAGTTCTTGAACCCTCATTTGGATTTGAATAAATGAACCTGGTGCACAACAGCATATCAACTGCCTCTGAATTTGCATCCATTTCTGCCTGGATAAGCACTGGTTCTCTTTGACACTGCACTACAAAAAACACACCCACTAAAGCCCCCAGAAAAAAAACAAAAAGCATGCAGCCCTCCATCCCCATTTTGTTGCAAATATGTTTCAACTTGGTAAACCCCACAGACTTCCTTTAAAGAAACCACATCCTTTAATAGCAGCTGAACCACATACTCCAGTCCGCCCCCACCTCCAACGCTTACATAACAGTGGTGCAACCAACCTCCCAGATTATTTCCCGATATTTATGCCACAATGTGCAAGTCTTTACAAAAGAACAGAGGTATCAAGACTGCAGTGACCTTAACTGGGAGTAATTGAAAAAGCACCCTGGACCTACTAAGGAGGGCTTTCAGATGAAGTCATGAAGGTTCCCAGCAGAAGTACCTCTTCACCTTTTAGATCAAGTCTGAGGTGAAATGACACACAGAGCAAAAGCATCCTTGAAGACATAGCACTGCAGCAGGGGATGAGAGCTTCTCACAGCAACAGACTGTTGCAATAAGGCTCATGTTATATGTATTCATGCTCTGGCTACTGAAAACTGCTAATTTTTGTAAATTGTACTAGTTTAGAGAAGCATATGTTAAAAGCTATTCCCAAAGCCATTGACAACACAATGCACAAAAATAATCCATACTTTTAAGAACATGTCCTACTGCTGAAAGTGTAACATGTACACATTTGATCAAATCAGTTTTCAGGAGGAACGTTCAGTAAAATTCCAGGGCTGGTAATCCTTTAAAAGGAAAAAAAAAATAATAATAATAATCTGACCAGCAGGTAGGAATAGATCTATGCTAGAGTTTGGGTTTCATGCCTCCTGCAAGGATGTTTTCACAATCACACAAGTTTATTCCCACAATTGACAGCCATGGCTGTTAGAAACACTAGTACGTTTTACCAGTTACTACAGATGTGTGTGTGTGTATATATATATATATATATATATATATATATATATATATATATATATATATATTATATATATACATACATACATACACACACACACACACACACACGGAGGGCCTTCATACACCAGCAAACATAACTGCCTGAACAAACAAGCAGTTCTGAAATGGATGAGCACTTCTGAAAATTAATGAATGGATGGCATTTGCCCTAAATGCTGGAACAGAACCTGTCCAGTTCTCAGAAGGCATTTTCTTTCAGTGCAAATGGTAATACCATTAGTCTGCACAGCTGTTAAAACAATGGAAATACATTCAATAAAAAGATTAAACAGGGATAGTGGCTTCTTGATCCATTGCACCTCCAAGAAACTGCGTCACTTATCACCATAATACAGATCCTGGCAAATTTAGAAAATTTTCTTTATTACTTTAGACACAACCCAACATCAGCACTAACAGGTGTGTATTCTGCACAAAAGAATTAAAAAAAAAATTCTTACATTTTATGTAGAACCATCATAGGCACATTATTAAAAAAGTGTACAGTATATGGAAGAGATCACTTGCACTCAAGTATAACATGGAATTTGGGTTTCCAACTTAATAATAAATAGCTGTAGCGTGTTAATGTCATGCTTTTTCCCCCTTCCAAAGTTAATTTTTTTTTAATTCAATTTGTATTAAAACATGATAATAAACAGAAAAATAGTTCAAAAACGGATAATATACTACACAGTCACCTTGACTACATGTCAATACACGTTTATTTCATAAAACACTGTATAGAGAGAGAAGAACAGTCATCAGTACAGAGCAATTCAGTACAGACGGCAGAGAGTTTGCTTTGTGTAAACTTGGAACTCAACAATAAACCAAACCTTTGTGCCTATGGGATGTGGAAGAAAAACCCTAGTGCCTAAATTAAAATTTCAGTGTTGATGGAGATAAGCAAAATATAAAGATGGCCAGGCCAAAATCTGAAGCTACTAGGCAGCTAATGGCTGTGCCATAACCACTTCTTTCAAGTACACTACTTGGTAACTGGCCTAAATGTTATTTCTACAGAGACATTAAACAATTTCCTTTTGTGTCCAATAGCTTTAAACTAACAACTTACATTCACCTTACTGACAATCTTCATAATTTTACACTTGAATTTTTGTTTACTTAAACCTATGGAGGCCAAACGAATAGCAGACGATTAATTTCAGAACCACATTTTTGGTATTATTCATTAAAGGTCTATTTGATATTTCAAGACGCTTGAAGTTCCAAATAAGAGCAGAACACAAGCATTCAAATGATATACATCACTTCTGTGTATTGTTTGCATCTTCTTGAAACCTGCATGTATATCCCATTGTCTAGTCAACACTACATAACATCCCTTTATGCAGAAGGATGGAAATCTTTGCCAATAGGAGTGTGCATTTCAAGGTTTTCCAGGCAATCAGAGGCGGGATTATCAGCCTTTCACAGTGAACCAAATTACTGTTTGTAATCCAATAGAGTCAATCAGATCAATGACTGTCAACTGATTCTAGTAACAACCTGTATAAACATTAGCTATGGCTGTTATTGTTTCCTGAGAGTATGATCTTTTGACTGCTTGTAGAATCTGTAAATAACTGTAAATACATTTCTAGAGAACACAGCTGCAAGACCCATTTCAGCAATAGAACTGCTAGAGATGATACATATGGTGACGAGGATCAAGGATATTCCTTTGTGCCTGTTCTAAGTAGAACAGTGCTTTCACAGAGGTGTCCAGATCAAGATACTACTACTAACCCGGACAAAACCCTGCTACAAAAGGCTGGCACAAAATTGTTCAGGAACATAAAACATTCCAAATTTCTCTGGCACTATAGCAAAAAGAGCTGTACGATTTATATATTTTAGTTTGATCACATAGTGTGTGCTTTTTCTATAAAAATATAACAAAATAGACTTTTTACCTTTTTCCTCCTTTTCCTATTTTTTTATATTGTATTGTGTAGTACTGTTCATAACTGGAAAGCCAAATTAGTGGTAAAGGAGAGGTCAAAGTACTTGATGACAGGGTGAAATATCTGTACTTTACAGACAACATTACCAAATTATACTTAAGATTTTTGGGGCTTAGATCTTACTTTCTTTCTTCCTTGACTGCTGCTCTCACTTCTAAAATGTGTAAAGAATCTTTTGGTTAACTCTGGCATTAGAAGCATTTGTGGTTCACTTGCCCTTTTCCTCTATGTTCATAAACAGGACCACAAAAACTGATGTAATAAGTTATACAATGCTATTATTGTATTTATTATAATTATTATAGGCTTGCTTTTCAATAATTTCTTTAAGGGTTTCCTATTTAACTGAAGTCCTGTTATGGTACCTAATAATTTCAAACACTTTGAAATTACTATTTCAGAAAAAGCTGGTGGATTCATTTATTTTTTAGGAAAATTGGTTACACCTGGTAAATTAATGAAATTTTACATACAAATGTTATAAATGCATTTAACATAAAAGTTTTTTATATGTAGCGAGTGGCACTTTGTCTACAGCTGGATCCTGCCCTAATGCCTCCCTACCCTTAGTCATTGACCTTGAACTGGACTACACAGGTACAGAAAATTAATTCATGAATAAATTAATATTAAATAAGACTGTTTAATGCAGTAATAGAAGTGCCTAAGGTATAAATACCCATTTCTATCACATATGTAGTCTACAAATTCAACAGCTATAATGTGTGCATGTACTTAGGGTGACAGTATCCCCCATACACTTCAGTGTAAATTGCTAAAGTGGATTCATGCACATTTATGCAACTTCTGGCTTGAACAGAGTGGTTTCCCATATACTTAGGCTGAAAATGTTCCACAACACAGTACACACTTCCAAGCAGTGCTACAGTGGATTCATGTTCAGCTATGGGATGCCCTGTAGATGTCACATTAATCTTTCTGGCAATATATACAAGTCACTTTACAATAAAAGGTTGCAGCTTTTTGAAGTTTTCCAGCCTCAACATTTCACAAAGAAAGAGGATGTGATTTTTTCAAGCAATCTTAGAGATGTCACAATACCAGAATTGTTGTATTGATACCAATACCAGTGAAATTCTACATTACTTGATACCATGGGGGAAAAAAAAAACAAATCAGTGTCAAACGTATTTTTATTAAAGTACTTTGTTACTCAAGTGAACAATATTATACCATTTTCTATAATACTGATGGCTCACCATGTCCAGGACCTCCACAGATACCAAAACCTTGCCCAAGTTTGTTATATAAAGTATTTGCATATAACCAACACACATCCTCCTGTGTGTGTTAAATCATCTCTAGATTACTTATGCCTAATACAAGGTAAATACTATATAAAATAGTTGTTATACAGTACTGTGATGTTTAGAAGAAAATGATTTTGGCAAGTGACAGAAAAATTTCAAATGATCCAAGGTTTTTATTTTCTCATTGAGTGATAGTACTTTACTCTCCCTCTAAGCCTTTGATCGATTGCTTCAACCACTTCATTATTTTTCAGGAGCCTTTCTTTTTTCCCCCCCTCACAGAAAGAAAGCTGCAGTCGGCTTAACCTGTTTACAAAGTCTTTTTCTTACTGAAGAGGTGTTTTATATGTACTGTTAAATTTATTTTTGTGAGCTACCTTGTGAAGTTAAACCTAAATATAAGTTTAGCCATATTCACACTTTGTAAGTACTGTTACTTTTTTCTTATCTTTTACTTACATGACTTCTTAGTTGGTTTTAGAATAAAGTGAAAATTGAGCTTTTTACATTAAGAACCATTAAAACAGTCCCTGTCCATCGGACCTTATAGAATGAAGAAGAAGAACAAAAAAAAAAAAAAAAAAAACGGTGTCACCTTACATCTATATCACTAAACCACAGTTTTAATTTATGCACGGATGCACCGATACGCATGCGCAGTGCGTCGCGGCGCCCCAGAGTCAAACACAGCGGCTTCCCAGAGTCAGTAGGTGGCGCCCAAACACCACAACCCACAGTCAAACGCAGCGGCCTCCCAGAGTCAGTAGTATGTATGTGCCAGCAGACTGTGTGGCATGTTTGAATCACATAACGGTAATTCAGTAACAGAGAAACAAAAACGAGACCACATAGATATGAACAATAAATGGAGGAACCTACCACGCGCTTCACAAACACCACAAGCGAAGTAGTCGCGGCTCCAAAACGAAACACTTCAAGTAACGGAAATACAAAAACGAGCCCGTATGGATAAACAAAATGAACAAAGGCGCCTACAACGCGCCTCTGAAACAGCGGACGCAAAGGAGTCACGGCTCCAACAACACAGAGCTCAAAGGCGCCTACAACGCGTTTCTGAAACACTACATGCAAGAGAGGCACAGATCCAAAACGAATAATCCACTGTGCCACCAGTCAGTGTGTATAGGTTAGAGTATGCTTCCTAACAGTAAATGACTTCTACCCAACGACACAGCCACAGAACAACAAAGACGAGACCGCATAGATAAACAATACACGGAGGCTCCTACGACACGCTTCAGACACACCAGAAGCAAAGACGTCACGGCTCCACAATGAAAGAGCTCAACTAAATACAAACACAAGCCCGTATGGCTACGACCTGTAAACTAAATCTGAGGTAAAGCGTGCACGCCAGGTTGTACAGCCGCCCGAACGCGACTGCCCACACCACCGCATATACCACGTTCGTTTAGTAATGTAGCCCTCCATGCCCGGATTCACCGCCATGGCCACTTCAGCACGAGAATCCGCTGCCATCAGCAAACGACTTCTCGCTGACGACACAGCCATAGAAAAATAAAAACGAGACTGCATGACTAAAAACAATAAATGAAGGCGCCTACAACCGAGTCACAGCTCCAAAAAGAAACTGCTTTAGTACAAATATGTTTATTTAATTAAATGAACTTTCCCAGGACGCACCCACCCTCCATGATATTTCATCCCTCCAAGTATCGGAGGGGACAAAAAGTGATTGCCATTCTTGGATTTGCGATTCTTTCGAGAATCGCGGGCTTGCTGGTAACGGTACTGAATGGCAGCACTGTGAACAAGCTGCATTATGTTACAGCAGCAAAACCACTTTCTACATCAGCTTGCTTTGTTAGGCTGCAAGTTTTTAATTTTTTAAAAAAAAATTTATATAAAAACATTTTATACATAGGAGGAGTACTAGCTTGACATTCAATTTCTTGTTACTTTTATGCCATATTTCAAGTTACTTACTCCAGGATGTTTTGCTTCTTTATTCTTTGATATTACAGCAAGCTGCAAAGTATTCTACCAGGCCATACTAAGGGAAATTAAACATATTTTGGCCCGATGTATTGCTTCAGCTCTGTCAAGACTAAAAAGCACATTGACTAAGATGAAAGTGTCTGTGTATGTGGTTGCATCCAGCAAAGAAATGCAGGTTGAACAGCTGCACTCTTCTGAAATCATCATAAGAGACAAACAAATACCATATATACTCACGTTTAAGTTCTCCTGCGGATAAGTTGGGGCTCGATTTACCATATAATTTCCGGTATTCTATAATGTTGGTCGTACAAGTCAAATATGGAAAACTCACGCTATTGATCCAAGAGATTATGATATGCTTATGCCCACCTGAGAGAGTAACCACGGAGCACACTGCCTTTTTTCTATGTATTGTGCCTACGTGACCACGTGGTAATACCCAAACTATTCCAAAGTGACGATTGCACGGTTGTGTGGTTTTTACATCTCACACACCTTTATCGTAAGAGCATCCCTTATCTATGAAGGTGCGTTTGATCAGAAGAAAATATGAAGCTGGGTTTTAAATCAAAAGTCATTGAAGTGGCAAAAGAAATTGGTAACTGTGCTGCTGCAACAAAATTTGATGCGTCTGAGAAACTGGTACAAGATTGAAGGAAGCAAGAAGATGTATAAAAAAAAGTCACATTTTTGAACGGGCATATAAGTCGGGGTCTGATTTTATGTTTGAATCCTGACTTATACGCGAGTATATAAAGGTAAGTGGAATGTCAAACATTCTGCTCCATTAACAAGGTTTCACAAAAGTCAACAAGCAAACCCAACAAGCACTTCCTTTGCAAGAATTAAAGTGTTATAGAGATCAGGGAGTGCAGAATGTTACAGGGTCTTAAAATGTAAAGCTATCCTTAAATGAACCAAAGATGAAGGACTAAGGATACCACCCCTCAAACCCCGCTTCTCAACTTTTTAATGGATAAATTTTAATGTATTAAAATAAAAAACAAGCCACCAGAAATGCTAACATGGTGTGTTCACCCTTCCTTCTAAAGGGCCAAAGTGGCTCCAACTTTTTAATCCAATTAATTTCTTAGATACCAATTCTTTTGCTTATGGAATATGCCATTTTAAAAAATACGTTCCTTGTAGCCAATATTGTTCGGTTTTATCAGTCTTCCCAACTCAAATATTAGTTATAAAGGAATCAATAAAATGGTTTCAGGAAGAATCAGAATAGCTTAGTCTATAAATTTTAAAAAGAAAACACGCAATTACTTAATGATTATCAAATACACAGGCAAAAATTGAACCACTATAATTATCGGTTCTATTCTTTGTTTCTTAAGGGCATGCTAAATACATTCTAATTAACAAGCAAGTAAATGGAGGGGGAAAAAAAAAAAAACCGTATTAAGACACCTGTATACTAAAAGTCATAACATTTTTGATTATGAAAGTGATTTATCAGGGTAGAATGAGACTTCTGATTAACGTTTAATAAACAATCAACATTAATTTATTAAATTGGCCAATTAGTTTGATCCATCTTGTGCCAACACAAGCAATATATAAAATATACTACAAGAATACCAGTATTCTCCCCACAATGACTGGGTTTTGAAGAAAATCAAACCTTCCTTACTAAACTAACTTAAGATTTTCTGGCTTGCTGTTCTGCTATGATCGATGTAATTAAAAATAGTGAGGAAACTTGTCATCCTTTTGTCAAACCATCCTTTAATGTTAAGCTAATAATTAAATAAAAAGGCTTACTGGAAAAGACTCCCGGCTTCCTTGCGACCCTACTCTAGATAAGTGGGTTTGAAGATGGATGGATAGCACAAGATGCTTTTACAACTCAGCATGTTCCCCTCTGCCACAGGCAATATGCTTCCTATTCATAAAGTCACATTACAATTATGATAACACACAAATACATACTTACATAATAAACATTACATTCATAATACACCATCATACAATGCTTATCAAAGTTCAGATTCTTGTTCTATTTTCATTTTGTATATTACTCATCTAAGTGGCATTTCCTGAATGCTGAATATAAAAATAGATTTTTGTTGCAAAGCAATTAAAAAAAATGCTACCAACAAAAAAGGAGGAAAGTTTTCCAAAAGTTGACAGTTACACAGAGAATGCTAAGGCCAGTTCCAAGACAGATTACCAAATTGAACCTATTAGGATGTTTCTTGTGACAAAAAGGAAGTGTCAAATCAGTACAATTATTGAAAGCTTTGGGTCTTAACACACCATAATTCAGAACCTTTCCACAACATGATAAACACTATACCAAAATAAATACTCTAAAGAAGGACCGTCAGATTAAATGTCATCATTTGACAACAACTCTAATGTATCTGGTAAAAGTCTTAATTTAAGGCAAAACCTGGCATTTGATTGCAAGAGAAGGGTTGCTTATTCTACACTGTGCTAATTTTGGAATTTTGGTACTCCAGACACACTATGCAATCCTGCTATATTTTGCAAATCTGTTTTTGCACATTACTTCTGCAATCTGCCTTTTCATAATTTTGAAATATTTAGCCTGTATCACCATGAAACAGACAGCTTTATGCTTTTTAAACACACCCCTTCACAATCACAATGCCATTTGGGGCAAATTGTCTTACTTTGCAGTTTTATATTTTGATCCACAGGTATACAAATAACAGATTTTTAAAACACTTTTACAGTACCAGAGGTACTGTTCCAATTCTGATCTTACTCCAATTCAATCTTAAGCCTCCAACCTACCAAACAAAAAAAAAAGGTTTGATTACTCATTAATGACAAAGGAAAATAACTATCATATTTCTGATTTTCCTTTTATTATTATAAGTGATTTAGAAATCACCATTTTAAGAGTATTTTCAATATCAGCAACATACATTTAGATACCTTAGGCAACATGTGGTGTCACACACAATCTATGCCTTTTTGGTGGTGGTTTGACAGGATGCCTTAAAAGACACAACTACAAGCCATCGGTTTAATGACAACACATAAAAAGAGAAATAATGACTCTTCAAAATGAAGTGATAAAACAACAAATACAGACAGTAAAGCAAACCTCTCCAAATATGAAGGAGAATCGAATGACATCTTAGTTTGAGACTGGATGTTTACAAAGAATCTACACAACCAATAGATTTAAACCTTACTAAATGACAAAACAATTTATGGCTGTCAAATGATACTAAATGTATTTTAATACAGATAATTAAAGGCTATCTAGCTACAAGCACAATTATCTTGCACAATCAGCGGTTTCATATTAACAAATACAAACATAACTAAGAACAATTAGTGAACAATCACATTGCTAAAGTAATCTAGTGTTATGGCAATACATTTTATAACTAAAATAACACCTATAACATTTTAAAAACTACTTATATAACAAATCAAAATGTAATTCTAGTTGACAGTCACTCATGTCCATGTTTGATGACCATAACTATGGATGTTTTTTGCTACTGAAATAACTGAAGATGGCTTTTTGGGAAGCATTAACAAGTATTAGTGAAAGACTAAGATTTCTGCCAGACTAGTAACTTTGGCACGACTCATTAGCCCCTTCTTTCCTTCATTTCAATGACTTCAGTTAATAGTACATTTATTATGGAATTCCCCTTAGCGTGGCAGTTCAAATGGATTGGTGGCATGACAAAAGCGACCATGACTAATATACATTAATAAAATTGCACAGTGAGAAATGTGCACAGGACAGAAGTCTTGTGGTTTACTTGGGTGCACTGAGCTGCATGATGTGGCACTCTTGGATATCTTGAAAAGAAAACACTTTTGAGTAACCAAAATTAAAATAGGAGCAGGCACAAAACAAACAAAGAAATACAAACATTCAATGTTAATACTGCTTGTCATGTGTTTGTTTGGCTTTAGATTTGGAAAATACTGATCCCATTCAAGACATGCATTCAGATTTTAATAAGTACTGCTTCGTTAATGCTAAGCTTCAACGCAATGTGTGTGATGCTAACTGCAGAATAGAATTTTTTGTTTCATTTTGAAATGTGTCTACTGAGGACAGGACTACAGACTTACCATGGACCAGTCAAAATTTCATCTTACTAGTCCTTCAGGCTACAAAAATTGTGTTAAAGTGTTGCCTTTGTATTAAGAAAGTACTATGCTTTGAAAGTTCCGCATTTTTTATATATAATTGAAGAGGAAAAATTAGATGTAATAGCACAGCAATTATAGTCAGCAAATAATTGAGTGGACTTAGAGCTAAGGTGTTGTACTTGTAAGCTACAAGGACAGCAGTGTTGGCTCCCACCACAGCAAAACCCAGTGTGAAGCATTTTTCATTGTGCCAGACATTGGCATTAGGAGATGTTCCTTTGATGCCATTAATGACATCCTTAATCTGTTCTAATACACTGTAATGGCCAATACGATTTTATGTGCTGGATTAGTAAAAATACTTCAAGAAAGGCCCATCAATTGATCAAGCTGGTATTGTTGTAGATGACGAGCATCATCCAATGAATAATTGGCCAGCAGTGCATTATAGTGGTTAAGGTTTTGGACCTCAAACCCTGAGGTTGTGGGTTCACATCCCTCATCTGACACTGTGTGACCATGAGCAAGTCACTTAACTTGCCCGTGCTCCAATTAGAAATAAAGGAAATGTAACCAGTTGCATCATAAATATTGTAAGTCGCCTTGGATGAAGGCGTCGACTAAATAAGTAAATGTTACACTCTTTCAACTAGCAACAATTATTCAGTGGATGATGCTTCACACCTACAATAGCCAAACAATCAAACTGATACTGTTATATAATAGTAAACAATCCATTCATCCTGGTATGAGCTTATGTTCTTGCATATCTAATGATGGGCTACTACTATGCTTGAATGCTCTGTGTCACTGTATTATACTGTACTAATATTTCTAGGCTTAAAAAACCCCGCAAGTTGTGTACTGTAGCTGCAAATTGTAACATAGTGGAGAGCAAATAAAGAGGCAGACGAGTTTAAAAATGTTAATAAAAACAGGATTTCCCAAGAGATCACTTTTTCAATTAGGGTTTCAACAGCTCTAAAACTAAACTTCCCTTACATCGAGGTAGAGATTTGTCTCGTTTTCCTTTACAAATTAATCTAAAAAAGAAAAAAAAAAAATCTAAAAATACGCAGGATGTTCAATAGGGAAAACGAAGCCGACTCATACAATGGAAAAAAGTCGATAAAAAGACAAGTAAACGTCTGGAGCTTGACTTATCTTTGAGACGCTTGTCATCAACATTTTGAAAATAACTGACAAGCGCCTGCCAAGCCGAGGCCGTTAGTTTCAAAGTACCTTTGCTCCATTAATTTAAACGGTCCGAATCTTACAGAACAAAACAACGAAAAGGAAGCTACTGTACCTGCTGCTTCAGCAATTTTAATAGGAAATCGATGCCTCGAAGAACTTTTTGAAGGTACCTTCATATCCACAGTGTTCCTCGTGGAAACGACAAGCCTTCTTGCGGCGTCCACTCGCACAATATAAAACCGTGGTGTCGCGGGGACGGCGGCCTATTGATAGTTTAAAGAGTACTTACGATGATCAAATTATGGCACTCTACTCGATGCAAACCAAAACTGCGCAAAGACGAGACAAAGGCAGACTTACACAATATGTTATTCATACACAAGTACACGATACGCGAACATTAAGAAAAAACCAAGCCCCCTTTTGATTGACAACGTCAAGCCCGAGGTCTCCCCGACGTTAAACGCCGCGCGCGCGTGGACAGCCTGCCTTTCATTTACGACGTTCCCGTCATTCGTGCGGTCTACGGCTCACGTCGCTGTCGAACGGTCTGTATAGCGATAAATTGGACATTTAAAGAATGGGCAATACTATTCGCTTCAAAGCAGCATGGACCCTCAGGCAAGTTACGAAACTCAAGAATTACATAACTCGAAAACCCAACCACAATATATTCACGTAAATCAACGGACTGACTCCCTGAAAAAACGGCTCTGCGCCTGAACGCAGTCACGATGAATTTGTGCCCCACTCCCTTTGCCCCCACCCCACGCATGCGCGCGCTCTCGCCCCGTGCCACTAAACGGTCCCACAATCCCAATGTCCAGCAAATATCGCCGAGTGGCTACCGGAGCCGCAGTTGCCCCACTTTCCCGTATACGACATTAGGGTCCAGTAGCTCTGCACGCGAGACGAACTTAAGGTGAAGTCTCCCGCAGTTGCTTTCGTTGTCGTGAGCTTGTGATGAAGCGGAGACAAAGCGCTAACAGTATATTATTAAAAAAAAATCTTTTGAGAGCAGAATATCACTCACCATTGTTTAGCTTTTGTTTTCTCTTTTTATAACCACTGCAGCAAACGATGCTTGCTTAACGCTTTGCTAGAAGGTTCCAATATCCATCAGGCTGCACATCCATGACCGTGCACCGCACGCTTAAACCCACGTTACACAACACTATTTCTTTTTTTTTCTCTGCGTTTCTCGAGCTGTCGTTCTCCTGCTAATTCTGCATATACTGCTGCAGCAAATAAAATCAAGAAGGCCCACCCCTCACAGGAAGTGACATAACCGACGGAGGCGACAGTGCCATCCAATCGTGGCATACACGAGGCGTTAGCAACAAGCTGACAAGAGGGCGTGGCTTTAGAGCAGCTGATGAGGGGCACTCCGAGTCAAAACGGCTTTGTCAGCTGGATGTGGATTACAGCCAGTGGGCGATCGTATCTAAAGTGCATGTCAAATGTATATGTACTTTGTAGGAACGTTAATGTTTGCTACATTATACACAGCGAATATCCTTTACATGCTTTGTTAAACCAGATTGTCCCCCGATCCGAAATTCATGGTAGTTTGTTTTTATGTGATAGAATCGCGTTGTAAGGCAGCTGCCACAAAAATGGAAAAATGGATGCAATAATTGGCCACATATGTAAAGTATTCAGAATTATCAGTCTCTAGTCTGTTCTACAGTGAGTGTCAATGGGTGTGTTTGTGTGTCCAGCGAATAACTGGCACCCCGTCCACAGGTGTGCCTAGATGACTCAAAGAATTGGCACTAGCCGAAGTGGAAAAGCGAGTTAGGAAAATAGATGGTACTGTTTCTTATAATGTACACATTTGTATCTCTCTTGTGGATGTGAGCAACCCTGGAGCGTTGAACTGGTCTCATTTTTTGTTCACCTTGTACATCTTGGACTGTAAGTATGATAACAGTAGGTCAAGTCACTTATAAAAATTCTGTGATGCTTCTGCTCTTATGGGTGCATTGGCAGAAGGGGAGTGAGAGCATAGAAGTCAGGTGGAGAAGTTTGTTTTTTGTTACAAAGAGAATTGTCTTTAGCTTAACATCAGTAAAACCAAGGAACTGGTTATTGACTTTCACCACACCACTGCCTCTACTCCCAGTCACCGTTCTGGGATAGGTCATGAAGATAGTGAACTGCTACAAGAACTTGAGGGTCCATATCAAGGACAGGCTGGGACTGGTCTGGCACAGAGTACCTATATGAGAAAGTGCAGAGTAGTCTCTTACTTAGGAGATGTACCTGAAATATTGTTAGTGACATCCTTTATCTGTTTAAATACTCTAATGGCAAATGCAGTGTTCTGTGCTGTGGTGTGCTGGGTTAGTAATGGGATGCACTGGTGGTTGTAATGAAAAAGACAAAAATAATGGCCATTATGAATAAAGCTGCATATTTTCCCTCTGACACACTAACATTATGCACTTTTAGTCAACAAATTATTCAACAGAATAATGGGGCTGCTTTATACTGTACTTATGATGCCTCAGTGTGACTGCTGTCTTATCTTTAGCCAAGTCAGGAGTCTGGTTCTTTTTTGTAGTTTTATAGTTAAATGTATTTATTTGAGAATGGGTGTTGCTGCTGTTGTCCCAGACAGCTGGGGACCCCACCCAGCCGGGATGCCTGGACGGTCCCCGAGATGGACGATATCTCCCCAGGGCCACGAGAGGGCTGCCGCCCGGGTCTGCTTGTGGGCCACTGGACCAGAGCTGGGACGCTCATCCCTACCGGAGGACGTGGCCACTGCCAGGGGGCGCCCAGATGGTTATGAAATCCTGGATGGCAGCACTTCCACCACACCAGGAAGTGCTGCCGGAAGAAATCCCAGGGGCACCCAGAGTGCTTCCAGGTGCTCTCTTGACATTTCTGCCACACCAGGAAGTGTCTTTTCAGGGGGAGCACCTGGAGCTCATCCGGGTCAGTATAAAAGGGGCCGCCTCCCTCCAGTAGACGAGCCGGAGTTGGGAGGAAGGAGACGGAGCTTGTGAGGAGGGGAGTGGAGGTAAAAAAGAGAAAGAAGAAGAGAAAGAGAGAAAGAAGAAAGAGTTGGTGGAGGAAGGCATTGTGGTGCTGTAAGAAAAATAAAGAAGTGTGTTTTGGACATTCTGGTGTGTACCCCCGGACACAGACAGACACACACCAGAATGTTTGTGTCTGTTTCAGTTTCCACACTGTTGTTGTTGTTTGCTGTATCATTTCCTGAGCATCTGTAAAAAGCTAAATACTTGCTCTGGGGTAAATAAAGTTCTTTCTTTCTTTCTTTCTTTCTTTCTTTCTTTCTTTCTTTCTTTCTTTCTTTCTTTCTTTCTTTCTTTCTGAGCCATTTTTGATACCCACATATGTTAGTCTGTTATTAGTTATTACAATACACATATTCAGCATTCATTGCAAAAGTTATTCCACTTTGTAATTAGTATGTTATCCATCCATTTTCCAATATTCAACAAAATAGATTTTGCTAATTTCAGTTATGTCTTAAGTCAAACATCCATACTTGAGCTTTTCATAATATTTTTCGTGTTTCTTTAGTGTATGATTCTGATATTTACTATCATGTACTCCTTGGCCATGGAGAGCTACAGTCTCGATCTCATGATAGGAACCTTCTCACACACACACACACATTCAAACTCATTTATAACCTCTATTTAGCAGTGACAATAGGACTGGAGACCCCAGAGAAAGAGAAATGTAAACTCCACATGGGATGAGGCCATATCGCAAATGAACCCAAGTCAATGAAGCTGCAATGCCACCTCATCATAGCTATCCACCTTCAAAAAGATGTTTATTCAGGTACTTGTATATCTGTGTCATATTACAAGAAAAATACTTTTTCGTCACGCAATGAAAATTTGGTAAAGGGTTGTTGAGAGAAGGCTTAGGGAAGAGAGGAGAGGAGCAGTTTGATTTTATTCCTGGGAGAGAAAGAACTGATGCAGTCTTTGCATTGAGACAGATGATAGAGAAGCATTAAGAAAAACAGAAAGGCTTTCATATGGTGCTTATTGATTTGGAGAAGGCGCAGGATAGAGTGACACATCAAGAGGTCTGGAGGTGCATGAGAGAGAAAGAAGGACCAGAGAAATATCTGAAGATTTGTCCAGAATATGCATGAGGGAGTGAAGACTCGGGTTAAAAGCAGTGTTAGGGGAACAGAGATGGTCTCAGTTTGAGTAGGTCTGCACCAGAGATCTTCTTTAAGCCCTTACCTCTTTGATCTGGTTATGGATGTGTTGAGTCATGGGATAAAAGACCAATCCCCCTAGTGCATTTTTTTTGCTGATGACATTATGTTGTGTAGCACCAGAAAAGAGGAAGTGGAGAGGAAGTTGGAAGAATGGAGAAGGGTTTTGAAAGATAGTGGGTTAAAGATAAATAGGAAGAAAAAAGAATATTTGAGGTTTAGTGATGAACAGAATTCAGAATTAGCCTGCAGGGATAGATATTGAAAAGAGTGGATACATTTAAATATCTAGGATCAGTGGTAGCCCGAGATGGAAAATGAAATGCAGAGATAACCAACAGATTGCAGTACGGATTGAACAATTGGAAGAAGGTATCAGGAGTACTGTGTAATTGAAGAATTGAGGAGAACAATAAAGGTAAGATTATGAAGACAGTGGTGAGACCAGCAATGACATATTGAGTTGATACACAGGCAGTAAAGGAGTACAGGACACGGAGTTATATTTGGCTGTAACATGAATGATTAGATGGATGTGTGGAGTTACAAAGAAGGACAGAATAAGAGATTAGACATTCAGAAATGCAAAACAAGTAGGAGAGATATCTAAGAATGTACAGGAAAGCAAGTTAAAGTGTAATAGACCTATGCTAAGGAGAGACAATGAATATGTGGCAAAAGAGTAATGGGAATGGAAGTACAGGGGATGAGAAAGTGAGAGAGGCCGAAGTGGAGGGGGATGGATAAAGTAAAAGAAGATCTGAAGGAAAAGGGCTTGACTAGGGAGGAGGTGCAGGGCCGAGCTGTTTGGAGAAGGTTGACTAAGCACATTGACCCCATATAGAAGTGGGACAAGAAGCAAGTGCAAGAAAAATACTTCTGTGTTGTATAGTGACTCTCTGAAGAATCAATATGTAATTCAGAAATTACATAAATAATAATACTAATAAATAAATCAGAAATCCAGGCTCTATTGCTTATAAAGCAAATGGTGTATAAAAAATTACTTTAAAATATACTCACAGGGCCTTGTCACAAGGTATTGGCTCATGGAAACTAGAAACAGAAATAGAAATACAAGGAAACTGCAAATGGAACCCTGGATATGTTAACCTGGGTGATTCCAAGATGACTGTGTGTGATTCAGAGACAGCTGCTGCTATTTTTAACAGAATTTCTTTCCTCAACTACACAATTCCTTCATTTCTCAGTGTGGCTATTTCCAAATTATGCATCAATTTGTATTAATTGTTAACATCTGTGCTTGATTATTTACAGAGCCTTTCTATTATACGGTATGTTTCTTTAAAAATGGCTGAGCTGTTAACTCTTGAAGTTAATAAAATGTAATACTCAGAGAAAAAGATGCTTACGGATGCTGTTTGTTTAAGTCTTGTCACTAAATTCTTAATTAAGGGAGCTGATGTGTCTGCAGTTCCTATTTTAAGCCCTCTTATTTTTAGTCACCTATCGTTGTAACCACCCACCCTATGAATTTTATTTTTGCTTTGCACAGATTTGAACAGAATATTATTATTTTTTGTTTTAGTCACTCCAAAGCTGTGCCCCATGTAAGCTCATGCAATATGTTAGGTTTAGAGAGACATTATTAGGAATCCAGTTTATTTTTTAAGTTAGAGGTGACATGCAAAGCAATTCCTTGATTAAATTTTATTTCAAATGGTGTACTAACACGAGGCACATCGACAAAATTGCAATATTTAGTTAATTTTTATACAGCACGATTAATAGTACAAATAAATTGTTAGTTGTCATAGGTTACAGAATGAATATGGCTGTAACAAACACCTCATGCGAATATGCTTAAAGCCAGTTGTAATCTGAAAAGGTGAGGAAAAGGGAAACCTCAGTGTGATGAAAGTTTAGAGGAAGGAAATTGCTGGGTAGCTGCATCCCTTCCATAAAGCTTGTGGGGTCATAAAGTTCAGGGCAAAGGGTGGTGGACTGAGGCCAGCTGGCTGCTCAGCTTCTCCTGTGGCAGCACAAGATAAATATGTAATGTAGATTAATATTTGATATTGTCAGCAAGAGTGAAAGGGAAGGTCTACAGGACGGTAGTGAGACCAGTTATGTTATATGGGTTGGAGATGGTGGCACTGACCAGAAAGCAGGAGACAGAGCTGGAGGTAGCATTGTTAAAGATGCTAAGATTTGCACTGGGTGTGACGAGGATGGACAGGATTAGAAATGAGTACATTAGAGGGTCAGCTCAAGTTGGACAGTTGGGAGACAAATTCAGAGAGGCGAAATTGTGTTGGTTTGGTCATGTGCAGAGGAGAGATGCTGGGTATATTGGGAGAAGGATGCTAAGGATAGAGCTGCCAGGAAAGAGGAAAAGAGGAAGGCCTAAGAGAAGGTTTATGGATGTGGTGAGAAAGAACATGCAGGTGATGGGTGTGACAGAACAAGATGCAGAGGACAGAAAGATATGGAAGAAGATGATCCGTTGTGGCAACCCCTAACGGGAGCAGCTGAAAGAAGAAGAAGTTTGTAAATTGTCATTTAAGAAGGAACTTGATATTTAAAGAAAAGAAGCAGCTTTCTGACAAATAAGGACATTTTGGGAGTGAAAAGTGTAACAAAGTATAAGAAGAGGGCTGAATCTGCCTAAGCTGGGTCATTAGGGAAGTACACACTCCCACTTGTGCAAAAGACCTGTCAGAGACCATTACAATTGGATAACTGAAGCTTGCAAAGGCATTTATGAAATTGACAATCCATCCATCCATTTTCCAACCCGCTGAATCCGAACACAGGGTCACGGGGGTCTGCTGGAGCCAATCCCAGCCAACACAGGGCACAAGGCAGGAACCAATCCTGGGCAGGGTGCCAACCCACCGCAGGAAATTGACAATCCTTTTCATAATTATTTGCTGAATCGCTATAATTAAATGTTTCATTCAAATTAACGATGGTCTCTCACTGCCATTTTTCCATCCTGAGAAGAAGTAGAAGACAGACCTGTTTTTGTTGCTCCATTCAATGGCCATAGGGTCGCAGAGACCTTTCAGTATACTAAGACAGAGCACCACCTAGTAGCCTAAACAAGATTAACTGATTATTATCCAGGTTGTATTCATTCTAATTTTGCCAACACTCACATGTGTATTCTGCTTATATTTTGGGCATATTAGCTATAATAAATGATGAAGAAATTTGTAACTTTTTCTCCTGCCTGTTCCAGTACTACTCTTGTTGCCTAAGGTCAAAGATATAAAAGGTAGTCTAACATACGAGGGCTATAACAGGGATTTGGGAGGTTTGCTCAGGTCTATGTAATAAATACTATAAAAGGGGAAAAAATGACCCTACCACGGCCAAAGAGAAACAAATAATTGTACTTTTGAAAAAATGGTGATTTTCACAGGCATTACAATTAAATTATAAGGTCCAAGTCACATATGACTGGAAGGATCCTCTTTCATCCATAACTGTTTTCCCAGCAATACAAGCAGGTTGAAGACACAAGTGAATGAAAGCTGTACGACATTGTGGATATGCAGGTTATCTCAAGAATTTACCATTATCCTACTGACTTGAGGACTTGTATTGATGAAAGTCACTGTCCTCTAAATCTGATACAACCATTCCCCAGGTGAATTCCTAGTATGATTTTCAGAAATTTACTCTTTCAGTACGTGAATGATCAAAGCTGTAAAATTACCAAGTCAGGCACAGAACATGCTGCAATATGTTATTTAAGATGTAGAGACCTTATCATGAGAGACCAAATCATAAATGACTCAGGCAATGGCATCATAACCCGGCATCTAGCTGGATAGTTTTCCCAAACAAAAAGAACTTAAATTTTGTTTACTTGTCTCACAAGGTTAACTTTTTGAAATGTCTATAAGTTGGTTGGACTCTGAAAGGGCATTGCAGTACTCTTTAAATGATCAAAGGAACACATTTTCACACAAATTTTAGAAAATGTAGAAGAAAGAAGACCCATTACTGTAAAACCAATTTACAATGATTCATAAATATATTATTCCAAGAAAGAAATGGCTCATCTTCTAAAGAAATTAACTATTTGATCACTTGTGATCACTGTTTACCTTTAACCTTGCTCAGTCCACTAGCAAATACACTGCAGCTCCATGGCACTCCAGTAGATGTCACTGTGCATATCCCTACAACAAGCCACAGATACTCAAGTTCTTTTTCAGTCATGCAGTGAAACCATACATATTGTCAGACATGTGCACATGGGAGGCAGCTAAAGGGCTCAAAAGAAGGTAGTTCCATGCCAAAGCAGGGGATGGCAGAGTGCAGACCAAACACGAGAAACTCTGCCTGGACTTGATGATGTCACTTCTGGTTCTGGGCCCGATTACGTCAATTCTGGTTCTAGACCCAATGACATCACTTCTGGTTCCTGTCTATTTGACGTCATTTCCCCTTTCTGACTTTTAAAACTGCCATATTCTTTCTGCCAATCAGTACTGTTTTGGAGTCGTAGCTGTAAGAACCTTTCATTTACCTTTTTTGCCTATTTTTCAAACATACTGAAAGTATTCAGGGAGGCTGCCCCAAACCTTTTTCTGTGTCAAGGCATGTTATTTCCAGAATCTTCAAAGACTTATTATCAAAATTTATGGAGCAAAGAGAACTGGAGAGCTAAGGTAGAAGATAAATGTTTGCATTGTAGGAAAATGTTAAACTGTACTTGATTTTCTTTAACTATTAAAAGATCTTCAGTTTTAGCTGTTTAATTGTTTCATTCAATAATGCTTGTATTTACAATTTAGAGAGAGAAACATATGATACAGTGCTATATAAAAAACTGAATTCTGTTTTTCCAGGCTACTCGAATGGCTGCCCACCATTGTCTGTCTCTTAATTAATGCTACATTAGTTGCTAATGGCAGATTTCCACTGGGAGGCATAATAAATATAAAAATTGGCAAACAGAAGTGTGCTTTGCTAAGGAAGTTTACTGTGTGAAATTAAGTTAAGTGATCCTAGTTTTTACGTTTTATGGCAAGAAAATATTTTTCTATGTTTATTGATTTCATGTTACAAAAGCAGAGTATTTCTATTTAAATTTCTGTAGAGCTATGGCTCAGCTCTACATGAATCAACTTTGATTTTCCAAGGCTTCCTCCATGGCTACCTGCCATGGTCCTGTTTTTCTAAATGCCACTTGAGTGTCTTATTTTCAAATAACTTATTTTTACATGTTACATTTATTTTATATGGTTTAAGTGTTCATTTTGTCTTAATTTGCACAGCTCATTAAATTTGCCTACAAATTTTCATTTTGTCTTTATGTCCGTTTGGAGTGTTTGGGTTACATTGAAATCATAACAGAATAAACAAATAAAATCTTTCCTGTAAAAAGCAAACCCCTGATTTCCATATGGAGGTTCTCTAAAATCTTGCATAACCTCTGTCTATTATCCTACTGTTCAGATATTTCAAATGCTTGCTAAATAATTTTTAACAGCAAAAAATGAATGCTCACCTTGCCACTTTAATGATAGATAGTATGATCTGGTCTTTTCTCAGCGTTTGTCATTTTTGTGACTGAACAGAATAACATGATTTCCAGCTGTTTTCCTGTTAATTGTGATTTACTTTTGAAAGCTGTCTTATTTGAGCAACTGTAAACTTCACAAACAGAAATAATCCTAATTTTCATTTGATCTGTCATCTTGGATTAGTCCTTGACTTTATGGAGTGATGTTAGACTCACCAATGTAAGGTGCAGTCATGAGTGTGACCATTCTGCTGCCCTTACATGGACCTCAATACCATAGGAGGTAGCAGTGTCTAAAGGTGTAAGTGTTACATGTCGGCCTACTTCCTCTGCAGCTCTGAAGTCACCCAACGAGAAAGAATGATATCTATATTACTAAACCACAGTTAATATATGCACGGCGGACACACCGAGGCACATGCGCACTGCGGCCTTGGCGCCCGCCCCAGAGTCCAGAGTCAAACGCACGCATGCGCACTGCGGCCTTGGCGCCCGCCCCAGAGTCCAGAGTCAAGCGCAGCGGCGCCAGCTCCAGAGTCAAACGCAGCGGCTTCCCAGAGTCAGATAACACAACATGCTGCTCCGTGGCGCCCGCCCCAGAGTCAAACACAGCGGCTTCCCAAAACGCGGCGGCTTCCCAGAGTTAGTAGGTGGCGCCCAGACAACACAACCTGTGAGTGCCCAAACAACACAACCTGTACAGTCATGGATACAAACAATGAACGAAGGCACCCACACAAAGAAACCGCTTTAGTTCAAATAGGGTTATTGAATTAAATGGAAACTTTACCATGCCTACGACCTGTGAACTACACCTGACGTAAAGCGTGCACGCCACGTTGTACAGCCGCGACCGCCCACACCACCACATATACCCTCCATGATATTTCATCACGCAGCGGCTTCCCACTGAGGCGCATATTGAGCCTTGGCGCACGCCCCAGAGTCAAATGCAGCGGCTTCCCAGAGTCAGTAGGTGGCGCCGAAACAACACAACCTGTTCACTACACTTGCTCTAATCCACTGTGCCAGTGATATAGATCACATAACGGTCACAGACTCAAACCCAGCGGCTTCCCCGACTCAGTGGCTGGCACACGAACACCACAACCTGTAAACTACACTTGCTGTGCTCCACTCTGCCAGCAGTCGGTGTCAGCAAAGGCAACAGAATCACGTCTCCACAAAACGAAACCACTTTAGTACAGATATGCTTATTGAATTAAATGACATTTCCCCAGATGCACCCACCCTCCATGATATGTCATCCATCCAAATATCGGACAGAACGGAAACTGATTGCCATTCTTGGATTTCCGATTCGCTAGTGAATCGTGGGCTTACTTGTACAGTGCTGTATGGAGGATGCTTTAACCTTTAGAACTGACAGATTCAGCTAAATGTCACAGCCTGAAAGAATTGTCAAGTTGGACAGGAGTGAAGTGTATTCAGGGAAAGGTGAAAAGCAAAGCAGGATTGTAAAATGTTTTGTAAAACCTTTCTGTTTGCAGTTTAATGGAATCAACATGAGATTTTGTGATAATGGAGGTGTGCCACTTTGTAAGCAAACAGTAAAAAATAAAATGTGTGTGTGCTGTTAATTTGGACAAGAAAGGGGGAGAGAGCAGCTGCCTTTTATAAGAAGTTCTTCCAAGAAGAGTTCAGCTTTCAGTTCAGTGTTAGTTTAGCTGAGGCTTGGTTGTAGGAGTGGAGCTTTTGGATAATTGTTTGCCTTTCTGACACCTTGAGAGGAGTCACAAACATTTTATCTGCTTAGCTGCTGGACAAGGAGTTCTGTCCCTGGCAAGAAATCTTTCTTTTCACTTTTCAATTAAGAATATATAATCTGTATTCTAAGGAAATGAACCATCTGGGAAATGCCATCTGGGACTGAATGAAGACTGTATGAACCCACCCAGGTTGTGTAGTTTTTTTTTGTATTTCTTATATGTGCAACTATCAGTTATAATGCAAATAAACAGAATTTGTAAGTTCAAGCTTTAACTCAATGTTTCTGTCCGATGACTGATTACTAGTGTTGCTGAGTGTCATGATTGTTCATTCCTTGTCTACCTGTCTGAAGGGCACTCATTTTGAAGTCCTCTATTGGTGGCAAACTGGGATGAAGTAACCCAGTCAGAGAGCATCCTTCTGATAGGGGTCCTTAGGATTGAATATATGGGATAGATTAAGGACAGTGGGATAAATAAGAGGTTACAGCTAACAGTTACATGGCTGGTTTTGACATTTCCTCCAGCCCCACATTAAGAAGAGAATCTAACATGTTAGTTGATACCTTTCTTGTTAGGTGCATGTCATCAGTGATCTAATAACATGACAAAACAAGTGCCTATAAAAAGTATTCACCTGCTTCGAAATTTTCACATTTTATTTTTATACAGCATTGAATCACGGTAGATTTCATTTGGCTTTTTTGACACTGACCAGCAGGGAAGGACTTCTTAATATCAAAGTGAAATCTGATCTCTACAAAGTAGGCTAAATTAACTATAAATATAAAACACAAAAATAACTGATCACATAAGTATTCATCCCCTTCCAGTCAGCATTTAGTAGATGCACCTCTGGCAGCCATGACAGCCTTGAGTCTGTGTGCACAGGTCTCTATCAGCTTTGCACATCTCAAAGTTCTTTGCAAAACTGCTCAAGCTCTGTCTGGTTGCATGGGGATCAAGTGAAGCCTTTTTTAAGTCCAGCTACAAATTCTCTTTTGGATTGAGATCTGGACTGTGACTCAACCACTCCAGGATATTAACTTTGTTATTTTGAATCCAGTTCTGTGAAACTTTGGCTTTATGCTTAGGATTGTTATCTTGCTGGAAAACAAATCTTCTCCCAAGTAACAGTATCTTCCTTTTTGCCACTTTACAATAAAACTGTGAATGGTGAAGACCCAGACACAGTTGTTATCTGCACAACCTCTCCAGTCTCATCTACTGTAGCTGTTAACTCTACTTTAGAGTTCTTGTGACAGGTGTCTAGGTCACACTTATAGGTAATCTGTCCTAAACACAGTTAAAATATCTGACTATGCCACAGTTTTATTAAGAGTCTGGGAACTCATGAACTTTAAAGATAATAGTTCACAGGTTTCTTTAAATTGGACGGTGAGTAAACACACAATGCAATTTCAAGATAAACTTCAGTAACTGGTATTACACCAGAAAATATAAAATCTACTAAGAACATAAAAGTACATAAGAATCTAAAAACCTTTGGTGCTGCAAAGTCCAAGTTGCACACTGTTTAAACACAGCGATTAGTCTCCCTGCTGTCCCACTGAAACACTCTGTTCACCAAATGCTTGTTTCTGAACATAAGTCTTGCTTCTTCTCTGCCGGCTTTGATTGGTCCTCTTGTGAGTCTTCCCTCTCTCGCTGGACCTGATGTCTCTCTGGTGAAACTGTCTCTTCCTCCCTGGAGATAGGGGTCACCGTCCTTGCGCCTTGTGTCTTGTAAGCCAATGTACCTTGGTCTACCTGCGAGTTCCTGCGCTCAGTACAAGTGATCTTGACATCGTTCTCAGTGTACCTTCTCCCTCTTACACTGTCTGCCTTCTCACACCATCCTCTGGACTCACTCTGTCCTTTCCGATTAAACAATGGTGCATACCAATTTCCTTACGTTATAGTGTAAACACATTTTCATTAGTTAAAAAAAGAGTATTGTTTTTTCAGCTATCAAGAAGTACATATATCACTGAATGCTGATCAGAAACCAATGTCCCCAGAACATGTCAATTTTCTGCAAACATTTTCCAAGGAAGCAGGCAGTTATCACAATGTTGTATATTGAAGAGATACAAAGAGGTTTAATCTTCAAAGCACGTGACTCTTTTGCAAGACAGGTAAATATCTACGTCCTGTAGATAGACAAGACATAGACAATAACCAGTAACCAGAATTATTCAGGAGATTTGCCTTTTCACTTTTCACCTCTGTCTCAGCAAAGAGTGCCTATCGCCCTATCATCTATTGGCTTTTCCATTTATTATTATTTTACGTTTACATATTATTATTACCTGCTTTTTTTGCCTAAGACAAAAGAAACCACCCATTGTAGAAAAATGTTCCCTACTGACATTCTCATAGGTCTTTTGGTGGCCTCCCATACTGTTCTTCTTGTATGATCAATCAGTTTTTGTGGATGGCCTGCTCTTGGCAGGTTCACAACTGTGCCATTCTCTTGATTGTTTTAACTAGACCCCCAAGGACATTCAATGACTTGGATATTTTCTTGGCTTCATCTCCTGACTTGTGCTTTTCAATCACTTTTTCAAAGAATTGGTGGTGTTGGGGGTGGCACGGTGGTGCAGTGGGTAGCGCTGCTGCCTCGCAGTTGGGAGACCTGAGGACCTGGGTTCGCTTCCCGGGTCCTCCCTGTGTGGAGTTTGCATGTTGTCTGTGTGGGTTTCCTCCGGGCGCTCTGGTTTCCTCCCACAGTCCAAAGACATGCAGGTTAGGTGGATTGGCGATTCTAAATTGGCCCTAGTGTGTGGTGAGTGTGTTTGTGTGTGTCCTGCGGTGGGTTGGCACCCTGCCCAGGATTGGTTCCTACCTTGTTGGCTGGGATTGGCTCCAGCAGACCCCCGTGACCCTGTGTTCGGATTCAGCGGGTTGGAAAATGGATGGATGGTGGTGTTAGTTTACCCACCATACTGACTCACCACAAGCCGGACCTTCAGATGAGGTTCATTTATATTACAATTGATACCCCAGACAGTTTATGTCAACGTCAATGTCAATTTATTTATATAGCACATTTAAAACAACATAGTAATGCTGTGACCAAAGTGCTTTACAAAAATAGAACAAATTAACATAAAACATAAATAAAAATAAAATATATGAACATAAAATAAAATACATAATAAATAGAAGTAATGTTATATACATAAAAAATAGAAGAAATGTAATATAATCACAAAGAGGAAGCCATCAGTATTACTGAAGGTCACTGAATGCAAGTGAGTAGAGATGAGTCTTTAATCTTGTTTTAAACAATTCAATTGTAGACGACTCCTTTACATGATGAGGTAAAGAATTCCACATGTGAGGTGCAACAGCTGCAAAAGCCCTGTCCCCCTTGGTTTTACACTTGGTACGAGGGACAACCAGAGACAGCTGACCAGAAGATCTAAGCACTCTAGATGGCTGATGTAAAACACACAGTTCAGATAAATAGGCAGGAACAAGCCCATGTAAAGATTTAAAAACTAGCAACAAGATTTTAAAACCAATTTGAAAACTGACAGGCAACCAGTGTAAAGAAGCCAAAATAGGAGAGACAGAGTCATACTTTCTTGCCCCAACCAGAAAGCGAGCGGCAGCATTTTGGGCCAACCGTAACCTGTGTATCAAGGATTTGTTAATCTCAGCATACAGCGAGTTGCAGTAATCAAGGCGAGAAAAAATAAATGCATGAGTAGCTATCTCAAGATACCTAGAAGATAAAAAAGGCTTGATCTTACCTAATAGACGAAGTTGGAAAAAGCAACTCTTGACTACAGAATTTACTTGTTTCTCAAAAGGGAGGTTACTGTCAAAGGTAACACTAAGATTGCGGACTTGAGGTTTGGAAAAGACAGAGAAAGAGCCGAGAAGACCAAGACCAATTTGGGCTTTAGCTGATGGACCCACTATAAGCACCTCCGATTTATTTTGATTCAGATCAAGAAAATTATTAGCCATCCAGGATCTTAATTCAGACAGACAGTTGTGGAGTTGATTTGTTGTAGAGTTGCAGACAGGAATATAAACCTGAGTATCATTAGCATAGCAGTGAAAAGCAATGTTAAATTTCCTAAAAATTGCTCCAATAGGGTGAAGGTATATGGAGAATAAAATAGGACCCAAAATGGATCCCTGAGGAACACCATATTTAAGAGGAGCAGTAGATGAAGAAGAGGAATTAAAAGTCACTGAAAAGTGTCTACCAGTTAGATATGACCTGAACCAGTTAAGAGCAGCCCCTTTAAGCCCAACAAGATGTTCAAGCCGCATCAGCAATATTTCATGGTCAATTGTGTCAAAGGCAGCAGACAGGTCAAGGAGGAGAAGGACTGCCGCATCACCTGAGTCAGTAATAAGAGAGATGTCGTTGAACGCTTTCAGGAGTGCCGTTTCAACACTATGATAACGCCTAAAGCCAGATTGGTAGATCTCAAAAAGAGCAGGAATTGCTGTTAAACAACGCCGACTCAAGTCCCAGAGCTTTGTTTCCCGATGCCTGCGAGTCGTTTATAACCCATCTTCTCCTGCTCAGGACTCCATCACTGGTTCATGGGCGCTGGACACCGGATTTAATTTCTCAATTTCAAGACAGCATCACTTTTCCTCGGCCTGCAATCAAGTAGTAAACACTGCTAATCTTCGCACGCTCACCCGTGCTCATCCTGCAACGAGCTCTTCTACCTCTATCAAGGCTGCTCTCTTGAACGTGAGGTCATTATCTAATAAAACTTTTATTCTGCAAGACTTTATTACCTCAAATAATCTGGATTTCTTCTTCATCACTGAGACTTGGATTTTAAATGGTCAGGCCCGGTCTTAGGTATTATGGGGCCCTAGGCGAAAGGGGGGTCCAGGGGCCCCCTGGAAGCTCTGTGAAATGCGTGAAAATTAGACCAAGGAGTCGATCCGGGGCCCCCCGGACGCCGGGGCCCTAGGCGGTCGCCTATTTCGCCTATGCCTAAGGCCGGGCCTGAAATGGTGACTCTTCTTGTTTTACTGACTTGACTCCACCAGGTTACTCATTTTTAAACTCTCCTCGCCTGACTCGTCGTGGGGGGGGGGGCATTGCCACTATTTTTAAAAGTATGTTCTTGTGTTGGAGCCCTACAAGAGGTCCGTTTAGCAGCTTTGAACTCCAACTTTTCGAAGTCTGCAGCTCCCCTTCTCTACTGTTTGCTGTGGTTTATAGACCTCCTGTAATTAATGATACTTTCATTTCACTTTCATTATCTCCATCAAACTAATTCTCTGACTTCTAAAACCAATTGGCTCCCCCATGATGATTTAGGTGTGCTATATTAAAAGAGGTGAATACTTACAAGATGAATCATGTTGTGTTTTATATTTGTGATTATTTTAGACCACTGTAGAGATCTGTTTAAACTTTGACATTAAAGAGACTTTTTTCCTGTTGATCAGAGTCACAAAAGCCAAACTACATCCACTGTAATTCAATGTTATAAGAACAAAATGTGAAAACTTCCAAGGGGGTGAATACCTGTCCTAAGCACTGTAACAGCTGACCAAGCTCAAAAGCACTTGTTCCATCATATAAATTTTCCCCACCGTGAGGCATACACATCTCATTTGCAGAATTGGAAAGGTGCTTATTCATTTTCCTTTATGTTTGAAAATAAAAGGAGAATCCCTAGTGGATCCACAATTTTCACCTTCTTTTTGCAGCTTTAAAAACATTTTGGATATCAGAAATGTTTAAGGAACAAATTAATTGTAGTCTTTAAGTTACTTTTGTGCATATATGTACAAAGAAATCAAGAGAAAATAAGCAAAATCTCCATGATGAAACAATAGCTGAGGGTTGGTAGTGAGGAACATGGCAGGAGGTAACGGTGTGGCTGTGACTTTGACTTTGTCAGCTATAACTGACTCTGAACCCCCTTGTCAGAAATTAATCTTCTTCAGGGATGTTGCTAACTTAAGTTTTTGTTTTTCTGTACTCCTTGTCAACTAGCTATAATTCAATGATAATGTTAATGGACATTTACTGTTTGTTAATTAGTTAATTAGTCTGTATCTTTACATGTATTCATTACGTAATTAGTAAATGGTAAGGTAGATATTGCATTTTCCCTGTGAACTTGTTACACTTCTCTGAGGCTGCACTGAGTGTGCTACACAAAAAAACAAAAAGATGAAGTTGATAGCAAGCCCCAAGTCAAAATATTACCATCTGCTGATGCACTTCCTTTTATAAAAATATCTTCAGTCAAATGGCAGAGGCTCTACAAGCAAGGCTTGCAAGTAAGGCTAACTCTTAAGGGTACAGCAGTACCCACCTCTGCAAGTTGTTATGTTTTGTTAAGGCAATACAAAATAATGAAATTTTAATAAAAAGAAATTGATCCACACACTCTAGTATGATCTGTCTGTCTGCGTAAGGATTTCCTCTGTGGTTTAAGCATTTCAATAAAGGCTGAAGATGCATTATTTAACACAGTGTACTTTTAACAAAGACTGCTGTTGTTCTTGTATAAATGTCTCATAAATTGTGCTCGTCACATGACTTGTTGCTGACTCTTTGTCATTGTCATCCTCTTCTCTAAAGTCTGCTGCTGCTTCTGGTTTTTGGAATGAGACATCAGGCTGGTGGAGATATAATTGTTTCAACAGTGCTTTACTCAGTGTTCGACTCCCTTATGACTTCACCACAACTGTGTATGCTAGTATGTGGCACAGCATCAAGAGCGTCCGCAAAACATTTTGCAGGAGGTGGAGCAGAATATTTTGTGAACGACAAATGTTCAGAGACCAGTCAAGCTAATGAGAAAGAGAGCTAAACTATATACATACAGTTAGGTCCATAAATATTTGGACAGAGACAACTTTTTTCTAATTTTGGTCCTGTACATTACCATCAATGAATTTTAAATGAAACAACTCAGATGCAGTTGAAGTGCAGACATTCAGCATTAATTCAGTGGCGTGAACAAAATGATTGCATAAAAATGTGAGGCAACTAAAGCATTTTTTTAACACATTCCCTTCATTTCAGGGGCTCAAAAGTAATTGGACAATTGACTCAAAGGCTATTTCATGGGCAGGTGTGGGCAAGTCCGTCATTATGTTATTATCAATTAAGCAGATACAAGGCCTGGAGTTGATTTGAGGTGTGGTGTTTGCATGTGGAAGATTTTGCTGTGAACAGACAACATGCGGTCAAAGGAGCTCTCCATGCAGGTGAAAGAAGCCATCCTTAAGCTGCGAAAACAGAAAAAAAACATCCGAGAAATTGCTACAATATTACGAGTGGCAAAATCTACAGTTTGGTACATCCTGAGAAAGAAAGCAAGCACTGGTGAACTCAGCAACGCAAAAAGACCTGGACGTCCACGGAAGACAACGGTGGTGGATGATTGCAGAATCATTTCCATGGTGAAGAGAAACCCCTTCACAACAGCCAACCAAGTGAACAACACTCTCCAGGGAGTAGGCGTATCGATATCCAAGTCTACCATAAAGAGAAGACTGCATGAAAGTAAATACAGAGGGTGCACTGCAAGGTACAAGGCACTCATAAGCCTCAAGAATAGAAAGGCTAGATTGGACTTTGCTAAAGAACATCTAAAAAAGCCAGCACAGTTCTGGAAAAACATTCTTTGGACAGATGAAACCAAGATCAACCTCTACCAGAATGATGGCAAGAAAAAAGTATGGAGAAGGCGTGGAACAGCTCATTATCCAAAGCATACCACATCATCTGTAAAACACGGTGGAGGCAGTGTGATGACTTGGGCGTGCATGGCTGCCAGTGGCACTTGGACACTAGTGTTTATTGATGATGTGACACAGGACAGAAGCAGCCGAATGAATTATGAGGTGTTCAGAGACATACTGTCTGCTCAAATCCAGCTAAATGCAGTCAAATTGATTGGGCGGCGTTTCATGATACAGATGGACAATGACCCAAAACATACAGCCAAAGCAACCCAGGAGTTTATTAAAGCAAAGAAGTGGAAAATTCTTGAATGGCCAAGTCAGTCACCTGATCTTAACCCAATTGAGCATGCATTTCACTTGTTGAAGCCTAAACTTCGGACAGAAAGGCCCACAAACAAGCAGCAACTGAAAGCCGCTGCAGTAAAGGCCTGGCAGAGCATTAAAAAGGAGGAAACCCAGCATCTGGTGATGTCCATGAGTTCAAGACTTCAGGCTGTCATTGCCAGCAAAGGGTTTCAACCAAGTATTAGAAATGAACATTTTATGTCCAGTTATTTAATTTGTCCAATTACTTTTGAGCCCCTGAAATGAAGGGATTGTGTTAAAAAAATGCTTTAGTTGCCTCACATTTTTATGCAATCGTTTTGTTCACCCCACTGAATTAAAGCTGAAAGTCTGCACTTCAACTACATCTGAGTTGTTTCATTTAAAATTCATTGTGGTAATGTACAGAACCAAAATTAGAAAAAAGTTGTCTCTGTCAAAATATTTATGTATATTAAATATTATTATAAAAGATATATAACTGTATATATCTTTTGTGACTTGTACCAGGTCATGTAACCAGTCTGTGGTCTAATTGGAATGACATATTTACCGTATCCCACTGTAGTGTGTCCTGCTTGTACCACCAATACCATCTTAGTAAGGTAATGTCACCCCCAGAGTTAGTCCCTGCCTTGTGCCCAGTGCTGTTGGAACTTCAGCTAACTATGACTCTTAAAATGGATTAAGTGAGTTCATTATAATGATTAATGCGTTATTAGTTATTTGGTTAGCAGCCAATCACACAAATTGGAGTCACAATGTAATTCAGTGTATAGGAAGTGATCGGTGAACTCACACCCCATCCAGCCTTGTTTTGTACATGACGTCTGACACTGTTAACATAGACTTGGGGTCTTTTCCAGCCTAAAATGAGGCAATATTACATTTAGTAAATGAAGGAATAATAAATTGAATTAAGATTAATTTAATTTAGTCAGCAACCTCTACCCAAGAATGCTACTCTGGATGATCAACACACCACTTAATCAAATATCACACTTTGCTCTTACAGAACAAGAGTCCAGGATCTTTTGGATCTTGTGCTCCAGGTGTGCATCCACTATTAATGGAGGAGGCACTTAGAAGCCTATTTAGAAACATAATAACAACGGAAATTCTGGATCAGAAACAATTTTGGTGGGAAGTTTATTTTTAGAGCAACAGAAATAGAAATCCTGTCAAGAAGGTTGAGGATTAAACTTTAAAACCATTATCAAAGTTTTCATCAGTATACAGCTTTAATGGCCAAACAACTGATAAATCTTTCATTTTAAAATTATTATAATAATTGTAAGCGAATTAATTAATTATATTATCAGTTTTAAATAATTATAAATACAATATCCAATAGCTTGGTTGTAAATGAGCTCTGTGCTTCAATAAAACATCAGAGAAATCTGAAATTCAAGTTATTATACTTTCAGACACAACTTGTAGGTTAAAATAATTTACTAATTAGGTGTTCATTAAAACAATGCCCTCCGATGAAACATGGCCATCTTTACGTCAGTGAAGGACTGTAATTTACTTGTGTAAATGCAAAAATCCTAGGAGGCAAAATGTTATGGGAGATCAGTAAGAATCAAGGTTTATACAAACCACCTACAGATACAGAATCGGCCACTCCAAAATCTAAACTGCTTTGTACATTTTATTAAATAAATCCAAGATTAGAGACACAGGAAATGTCCATAAAAATGTTAGCAGTCAATGAAAGCCGTTTCTTTACAATATAAGGCATTTCAGTAGGAAACAAGTGGACTGCTCATGAGCTGTGCTCTTTTAAACTAAAGAGCGTTGCCTTTTCCTTGTAACTTTATAAATCTGCCCTGAAATACTCCTTTTACTGTAATAAATACAATTATAAAGATGTTGTTGATATTCTTGAACAGAAAGGGTGACACATCTTGGTTCTGTTGCTTCTTCCTGATGTCCCTACTTTCTCCTTTTTTGATTTTCACTGACTGGATTTGGAATTCAAATCCCAGGATGTTGGATCCTTTAGGAGGTAGCATTGACCTTTCTGGCTGTTTGTTTAGATTTATTACAATATAAGACATTATAAATTAAAAGGCTAACACACCAGCTGGACTTTTACTTACTCAGAATGTAAGAGGGAAGAGCATGGAACAACTCCAGGGAGCAGGAATTTTGTGCCAATGAATGGCTGTATGGCTCTGGCTTGATGTCACACTGTGCCATTAAAGATAGTCAATGTGAGAGAACAATGATAAAAGAAATAGAATTGTTTTAAAAAATATCAAGTATTGACATTCAGTTGTTAATAAAAACACTGATCCTCCACTCCTGTATTTCTGTTTCTGAGTGCTATACAATATGAATCATATAGAACTACTGGGATATATTGACATAGATAGAGGAAATTAGTAAACACTGGCTTCATATTTGAAATGGTGCACATGCTTACAATAAATTGTTAAAACATTAGACCTGAGCGGTACCGAGAACGGAAAACCATTGTCACTCTTTCTTTTACCAGGAACATGTGGCATTTGAAGTAATATCATCATAAATACTTAATTATGTTGAAACAAAGTTTGTGGATACCTGGCCATCACACCTATATGAGCTTGTTGGACGTCCCATTCCAAAACCATTGGCATTGATATGGAGTTCACTCTTCTGGGAAAGCTTTCCATAAGATTTTGGAGCGGTTCTGTGGAAATTTGCGCCAAAAAAACATTTGAGAGGCTAGATACTGATGTTGGACGAGAAGACCTGGCTTGCATTCAACATTCCAATTTAACCAAAAGGTGTTCAATAAGGTTGAAGTCAGGGCTCTGTTCAGGTCTACGTACTTTTGGCCATATAATGTATAATCAGATGAAGCATCTGCTGTTTTTCAGGACATAAGGCCTCCATGTATTTATGGACCTGGGTTTGTGCACAGGAGCACAGTCAGGCTTAAACAGAAAGGGGCCTTGCCCAAGCTGTTGCCTTAAAATTGGGAGCACACTGTTGTATCAAATGTCTTTGTATGCTGTAATCAGGTCCAGCTCTAGGCATAGGCTGAGTAAGCACTGGTCTGGAGGTACCAAAATGTTAATTTCATATGCGATCATGAGGGTTCCATTTCCCAATTGGGACAGATCATGAGTTTGTGGTCAGTGGCATAGCTCGAGTTCGCGCCACTCGGGGCGGGCGGGGCTTGGCTTCAATTTGCCGCCCTCCAACGTATCTGAATATGTTAACCTATTTAAATAGAAAATTAAAATGATGTATAGAGAAAAATTAAGATACATTTTGCATAGATTTATTTATATATAGAGAAACAGCAATATTTTTTTCACATATAATTATTTATAAGCATCAACTAGACAAGAATATAGTACAGATGCACTGATAAGCCGTGTTCTGATTATTAGTTTAATATAATTACGCTGCGAAAACCATAACCGGTATGGTGTACAAGTGATAGGTGGGGATGAGCAAGAACGCATTCGGATTGTTAACGAAATGAAATTATACATTGTGAACTAGTTGTTTGTCTTCTTAGAAATTATTATCGATGTAATGAATTTGTGAATTTCCCCTTGGGATTAATAAAGTATCTATCTATCTATCTATCTATCTATCTATCTATCTATCTATCTATCTATCTATCTATCTATCTATCTATCTATCTATCTATCTATCTATCTATCTATCTATCTATCTATCTATCTATCTATCTATCTATCTAATGTTTCTGTTTATTTTTGTTATTGCCTCATAAATTTCAACTGCCGTGTCTGATACCGTCACAGAAGGGCTGTCTGAAAATGATTTTTGAAGCATTTGTGGATGAAAATCAGAGAATTCATTCATGAGTGATATTTTTCCGAACCCTGCTGCTTACGCGTGAAGTGTTCTGAGCCTTTTGGACAATAATGCCGCCCCCAAAAATGTGCCGCCCGGGGCAGACCGCCCCCTCCGCCCGCCCCTAGCTATGCCACTGTTTATGGCATGTGATGGTGTGGGTGCTGTTCTCCAGAGGGCCCCCCCTTCATCGGTATCACTGATGAATCTGATCACATGGATCTAAAAGTGGAACTTTCTTCTGGAATATCTCTTTTTAGGTGCTTGCAACATCCTCTGCCAAGGGGTGCAATGTACTGTTAAGCCAGTGCTGGCTGTAGCATTAATAGTACCATTCACTGGAACCATGGGGCCTCACCCAAACTCTGAAAACAGCCTTAGACCATATCCCTCCTCCTCCAAACTTTACAGTAGGCACTATGCAGTCCAGATGTTAGGGTTCATCTAGCATTCGCCAAGTGCAGATTCAACCATCACACTACTAAATGGTGAAGTGTGATTCCACTCCAGGTCACACATTTCCATTGCTTCGGTCCAATGGTAGTGTGCACTCCAGATGACACTTGGCATTACACATAGGTGTTAGCCTTCTGTGCAGCTACTTGGCCATGGAAACCTGTTTTGTGAAGCTTCTTTCTTCTACTGGTGCTGCTTGCAGAGGCAGTTTGGAACTATGTTGTGAGTGATGCAACACAGGATGGGCGGTTTTTATATGCTATGTGCTTTGTGTGGTCTAAAATTTCATGTCTGAGCTGTTGTGGCCCTTAGATACTTCTACTTCAGAATAATTGCACTTACAGTTGACCAGGGCAGATCTAGCAGAAGAGAAATTTTATGTGCTGGCTGAGCTTTAGGGACTTTCAAAACTCAACTTGATACTTTTTTGGAAGAAATCAGTGGATAGGCCTGGTGAGCTTTGTTGGGCTGAGTGTTCTAGTGTTCTAATGTTCATTGAGTCGTGCTGTTTTCACTTCCGTACTGAACTCTTCAGGATAACACATTCTACTACCAGTATTTGTCAATGGAGATTGCCTTGCTATGTGCTCGATTGTATGCACCTGTTAACAATGGGTGTGCATGAAATATCTCAGTAATTTGAAAGGGTGTAAAATCAGATAATAATAATAAGTTGAATTTATAGAGCTCCTTTCACAAACCCAAGGTTGCTTTACAAACAGAGTAAAAAAAATTACACAGAAGACAAAAGTTCATAGAAGAGGAAAAGTTTTCAGTTGAGATTTAAAGGTGAAAAAAGAAGGGCAATCTCGGAGAGACTGAGGAAGAGAGTTCCAGAGTTGAGGGGCCAAAACACTGAAGGACCTGCTTCCAGGGTGGAGAGTCTGGTGCGTGGGACAGTAAGGAGATTACTGCTGGAGGACCAGAGAGAGCGACAAGAAGTGTATGGCTTCGGAGTGATTGTGTCACCAAAGCTGTCTGATAGGCATTTAAAAGTTTTGATCCAATATGATATTAATTTGGTGCAGGCCCAAAACATGTGGCCCAATGAGGCTAGAACTTGATTGCAAAGTTTGCAGGTTTCATCTTGCCCTGGAAACACTTTGTACAATTTTAAACGAGACACACATGCTTGATAAAAGATTTCAAGTTGAATAATTGAATGTTCTGTACATATGGCGCTCGAGTGAATTCTGTGCGTGGCTGCCTTCCGCTCTGTTTCTGAAATGCTGAGTATGAGATCCTTTTCCCACTGTACTCTGTGATCTTTAAAAGGAAGGGACTTTAAAATGTTTTTATATATTATAGAAAATGCTGTCTGAGCAACCAAGACTGATATTCCAATATTTTTTCTGGAATAGAAATAGGTGGAAGTTGAGGAAAATTGGGCAGATTTCGTTTAGCAAAGTTTGTAATTTGGAGATTGTGGAAAAATTGTGTTGATGGGAGATTAAATTTGGAGAGTAATTATTCATAGGATGCAAAGATATTATTTATATATAAATCTCTAAATGATTAATCCCATGCATTTTCCAAACATTAAAAACTGTATAAGTTCGAGAGGGTGGAAAGAGGTGGTTATCATGTAGAGGTGCCACAGATAAAAGCTTCTCTAACTTGAAGTTGTTCCTACATTTGTTCTGTATTTTGAATGAATGAAGGACAATTTGATTGTTAGTATATTGGCGATAACTTGTATTTATATGGTGCACAAAGCAAGGAATATAAAGAAGTACTGCAGGATTTCGTTTCTATTGCAGACCAAGCCTGTGTATGTTCATCTATTTGTGTCAATGTCCAGGTTTTTATAGGTTGTATGTTTGCCGCCCAGTAATAAAATAGAAAATTAGGTAGAGCCATGCCACCTTCTGATTTAGATCATTGTAGGGTTGCCTTTTGAATGCATGGAGTTTTCGAATTCCAAATAAATGAGGTTATGATTGAATCTAATTTCTTAAAAAAAGATTTGTTAATATATATGAGGATGTTTTGAAATAGGAACAGAAGCTTAAGGAGGAAATTCATCTTGACAATGTTAATTCTCCCTGCAAAAGTAAGATAGAGAGTAGACACTCTATGCATGTCTTATTTAATTTTGTCCATGCAAACAGCAAAATTTTGTTGAAAAAGAGCTTTATATTTACTTGTGATGTTTACTCCTAGGAATTTAAACTGATCTGCAATGATAATATGCAAAGTGTCCAATCTAATGTTGCTTACTAGAGAATTCACTGGAAAGAGCACACTTTTGTTCAAATTAATTCTGAGTCCAGATATCGCTTGAAATTCTATTAGTGCTATTAGGGCTGTAGGCACAAATTTTTGTGAGTCTGATATATACAGTACCACATCATCTGCATATAGTGACATTTTCTGTTCAAGTCCTTTTCTGAAAATCCCCTTTATCTCTGATGCATTTCGAAAGTGAACTGCCAAGGAGACATCTTTGTCTAGTACTGCATTCTAGTTTGAAGTAGTCTGAGATGATGTTGTTAATACAAACTGAAGCTTCTGGACTGGTATACAGTAGTTTGATCCATGCACATATGTTCGGGCCAAACCCAAATTTATGCAAAGTGATGAACAGGTAATCCCATTCAACCATATCAAGTGCTTTTTCTGCATCCAAAGATAACAAGATCTCTGGAGTATTAGACTTTATGGGTGAATATATTACATTAAATATTGTAGGTGTCGAAGATTGGAAGCCATATGTCTACAATTAATAAATCCTGTTTAGTCTTGTGATATTACTGAAGGGAGCACACATAAACTGTGTAATATAATGGAATACAAATAACAAAGATACAAATGGATTGAGAATACAGAATGGAAATAAAAGGATAAGGACAGAAGACTGCGATGGTTTGAGTAAGAAAACAGAATAGCAGATTTAGAGGTTATGGAAAACAAGCACTCAGTGAAAGGGAAAATAATTGGCAACGTGGTGATGCTGACGTTGTTTTATGCTTCCAAAAAATAAAATTGACAAATGAGATCTTTGTCTAATTTGAAAGGAGTCAATATGTGAAAAGGAAAGGGGAAACAGGGTTAAAATCAGGGTAAAAAGGGATAAAGGTAAAGGTTTACAGATTTGCTCAAAACAGTTTTTTATGGCACCAGCAATACATTTAAAGACAGAAACTCACTAGAGTATAAATTAGGGGCATTATTATTATGAGAGGCAAAATGAAAGGAATTTGAATTTAGAGATATTTTAATGCAAGATTGAATGTGCAATTGGTCTAAAAAGAGAAAGAAAATTTGGGGAAAATAGTGAACTGATGGCATTCACAGAAATTGCCATGGGTGGCGGGGGTCCAGAGCCTTCATGGCAGAATCCAATGTAAGGCAGAAATCCACACATTAGATGGCATACCAGTTCTTTAAATGGAACACAAATCCACACCCATTCATTCATTCATTCATCCATCCATCCATCCATCCATTTTCCAACCCGCTGAATCCAAACACAAGGTCACGGGGGTCTGCTGGAGCCAATCCCAGCCAACACAGGGCACAAGGCAGGAACCAATACTGGGCAGGGTGCCAACCCACCGCAGGACACACACACACACCCACACACCAAGCACACACTAGGACCAATTTAGAATCACTAATCCACCTAACCTGCATGTCTTTGGACTGTGGGAAGAAACCGGAGAGCCCGGAGGAAACCCATGCAGACACAGGGAGAACATTCAAACTCCACACAGGGAGGACCCGGGAAGCGAACCCTCATTCATTCATTCATTTCTGAAACCACTAATTCCAGTACGGGTTGTGGGGAAGTTGGAGCCAATTTCCATTGTATCAGAATCAAGGCAGTAATCAACAAAGAACAAGCAACATCACAGGGCATCCTCACACACACACAGACACAGACACACAGACACCCATTAATTAATTCAACAGAATAACATCAGAAGTAAGGTAGGAACTAACGGGATACAAGGCATCAGTCCATTACACATTTCAATTATTCACTTACTGAACTATTTTCTGGACTTACTTCTTCCAATACATATTGACGAGGTTGTTTTCAGGCTCAGTAAAAGACTATTCAGAGGAAAACCCATGGAAGACATGGGGGAAAATGCACAGATGCTACACTGACAGTGTACAACAAATGTTCAGAGAATTTAGAAATTCTTTAGGGACACTCCTGGACCCTTAATTGGAGACCCTCTGTATTGAAAGTGCAGCTAAAAATCCAGAGCTATAACTGGAAAACTGACATACCAATATTTAAATATCTGTAACCTTTATTGACAGTAAATTTTGTTTATAGTCTTATTTATTGTACAGTCACAAATGATTAATTAAATTGTTGAAAACTTAAAATAAAATATGAGGAGGGAGGCTCTAAATTACAAGGCAGGTGAATCAGCAGCATTTGAGGGATAGAGTTTATTATCCATGTTTTTGAATTCAATATCAAAACACGGAAATTTCATGTCACCTTTTTAAAATTTGATGCTGAACTTTTCAAAACTTTTCATTTTTAAAATTTGACATTGATATTTCTAAGGTTGACATCAAGGTTGTGGAAATTGATTATCAATTTTGATATCCTTTAAAAAATGATATCACCTTTTTGTATTGGTTGTCTGAAACTTGATATTCACATTTTAGAAATGTGATGTTGAGTGCAAAGTTACTGTATACTGGAAATCCTGCTCCAGTCCTTCAAAGAAGAACCAGATAAGTGATACATTTGCACTCTTAAAAATAAAAGTGCCAAAGTGGTTCTTCTGAGTGATGCCACAGGGGAACCAAAAAAATCCTCCCCATGAAGATTCCACCTTCTCGTATTTATTTCGATCTGTAACAGGCTCCATACATAGCTATGAATAACTGATAACAGACTTGTTAAACACCAACAGCTTCCTGATTTGAAAAAGATTCTTGCTGCATGCGATTGCATATGCTACATTCAGGTCTCTCCATATCTCTGCTAGTAGCCTACTAGACATTAAAGATTTCTGTTTTTCCACATATTAGGAACCCTTTCAAAGCCCAAAGAACCAGTTCCAGAATTCAATCATAAAATGGTTCTACAGAGAGCTACACAATCCATTAAAGTGTCATTAAAGAAGCAGCCTTTTTAACAGTCTGCTTGCTAAGTGTACAGATTATGCTTAGTATCAATCTTCAAAATATTAATATCAAAATTAAACATATGAAAACAGAAAAAGTTGACACCTAAGTTTAAAGTGTTGATAGGAAAATAATTGATTTAATATCAACTTTTAAAATGATGATATTGAGTTATTATCAGTTTTAAAACTGAACGTTATTTGAATATTGAAAAAAGTGATTAAATAGTAAAAGAGCTTTCCATACCTAACAATGCACATGAATAATGACTACATAAAATGGCAGCAGTGGTGACAGCACCAAAAAGAATCCTTCAAAACAATAAAAACAATATGGCAAAAACACTTCACTCCTGACACTTGATAAGACATGACATTACAAAAATTTAGTGACATCAGTGACACCCCTCTCAGACGTGATGGACAGGATCTCACAGCTCTTCTCATACATTCCTCTTCAATGTGGGTTTTGGAAAGTGTGACCTGGAACTGATGTCACATATACACATCTGTCCCAAAAATCACACAATAGGGACGTACTGTGTTGCCTTAGCTGTTATGATCTCATTAAGTGTCTTTATGAAGTCTGAAGTATTCAAATGAAAATCAGTAGCCACCACAATCATAGCTCTGCTAAACAAATGGAAAGTTTATTTGTACAGTATGTTATGAGTAATATGGTAGTAATTTTATCCATTGCTGTGTTATCATAGAAATCTGCAGAGAAATTTGAATACACAGGAGAAGCACGATAAGCACCTGCATGAATAAGTAATTTAGCAACTGTAGATATGGAGTAACAGAGACTTAGTCAACTGATTTGAAATTTGGAGTGTCTTAAATTTTTTTTGTACGTATCTATCTATCTATCTATCTATCTATCTATCTATCTATCTATCTATCTATCTATCTATCTATCTATCTATCTATCTATCTATCTATCTATCTATCTATCTATCTATCTACTTCATAGATTCAGTTATCAGATTTCTATTTATTAATTCCAGTGCGTTACATTAAAAAATAAGTGATGATAGCCTTAGTAGACTACATTAGATTCAAGCTTTTTAACCGTGCTTTTCAATAACAAACAGTTCAAAACGTAGCCCAAATAGATTTGTGGTGGCTCAATATCTTTGATAGACAACAGATTCTAATTCAAGTGATGCCTCTTCAAACACTACATTTCCCTGATGGCAACACGAATCAGACAATCTACAAGTCTCTGACTTAAAATTTAAATCCAAATAATATATTGGCTCTCTTTTTGCTGTTCTGTTACTTCACCGAGTAATAATTTCCGTTTGTTTGCACTAATGCGATCTTTACTATAATTTTTCGAATTTTAGTAATTTCATCATCTCTAACCTGCTCTGCATGTGTATTGCGCCAACGTTTTTGAATTCTTTACGACATTCTACTTTGTCATCTACTCTTTGTCTTTTATTATTGTCTTTGTCTTTTATTTCTGGGCCTGGGCGTGGCACAAAGTCTCGTCTCGCAGGATGTGAAAGTATCTCTTTGAAAAAGTCATGTCTCGCCCCAGGCTAAAAAGTCTCGTCCCAGGAGTTTTTTATTATAATATATATATATACAGTATATATATATATATATATATATATATATATATATATATATATATATATATATATATATATATATATATATATATATTAATACGTCCATCCATCCATTTTACAACCCGCTGAATCCGAACACAGGGTCATGGGGGTCTGCTGGAGCCAATCCCAGCCAACACAGGGCACAAGGCAGGAACCAGTCCCAGGCAGGGTGCCTACCCACCGCAGGGCTATATTAATACAGTGGATATAATTTGATATCAAGTAAAATTATATGTTTCATTGGCTAACTAAAAAGATTACAATATGCAAGCTTTCGAGGCAGCTGAAGGCTGCCTGAAGAAGGGGCCTGAGCTGCCTCAAAAACTTGCATATTGTAATCTTTTTAGATAGCCAACAAAAGGTGTCATTTTACTTGACTTCTCTTTGCATCCATAAATGCTATCACCTTAGTACTACAGTGGGTACAGAATAGAATCATCCCTTCAAAAATATTCATATTTTGTTGCTTTACGGCCTAAAATGAAAACACACACAAAAATATTTTTTGAGACTTATTTATTCAATGCAACCTATAACATCAAAGTCAAAGATATAATAGCAACAGTTTGGAAGAATAATAATAGACAAAAAACAAGTCTCATTGAGACTGAAACAATCCTTGTAAACTCAATTCGTAAGTATTCACCTTCTCCATTGCTCACCAAGGTAATTGGCCTCCACCTGTAATCAGCTGTAATCATTGGGATTAGTTTAGCTAAAACACTTTCAAAGGATCTCAGAGATAAAGTTGTGGACGGGCACACGTCAGGAGATGGATACACGCACTTTTCTAAAGCTTTATCAATCCCCAGAATCATGGTAAAGTCCATAATTAAAAAGTGGAAAGTGTTTGGTTTTACTTGGACCTTCCCATGGATTAGGCTGTCCCTCCAAACTAGATGGAAGGGTGATGAGGAAAATGGTTAGAGAAGCTGCCAAGATGGCATCTTTAAAGGACTTAAAGAACTTTATGGCAAAGAGTGGCCATTGTGTGCATGTGACAACGATATCACAAGCTTTCCACAAATGTGGCTTGTATAGGAGGGTTGCAAGAAAAAGGCCAATCCTGAAGAAAGACCACATTAGCTTGGCTAAAACGCACCTTAAAGATTCTGAGGCCAAATGGAAAAAGATGTTATGGTCAGATGAGACCAGAATTGAACTATTTGGCCCCAGAACCAAATGGTACACCTGGTGGAAAGCCAGTACAGCTTACCATCCAAAGAACACCATACCAACAGTAAAGCATGGAGGTGGTAGCATCCTGTTGTGAGGATGTGTCTCTGCACGGGGGCACTTGTTAGGGTTTCCGCCTCCACTCCTCTTCCAGCAACCTTTGTCCTTCTTCCTCTTGACTCTGTCTCCCTTGAGTAGTGGTTGTTGGCTTCTTATATAGGACACCCGGAAGTCCTCCGGTTGTCCAACGACCTTCTTCCAGTAGTACTTCCGGGTGTGGCAGAAGTGCTATATAACAATATATCTATATATATAATTCACTAAGGCAGCCGACCATGGCAGGCAAGACGCAAGACAGATCCACGCCCGCCAACTCACAGAGCCCCACCCACCAACAATTCACTAAGCAGCCGACCATGGCACGCAAGACAGAGACCATGGGATACGCATGACAGAGCCCCACCCACCAACTCTAACCCTCCTCCCGCGTCATGGGATACGCATGACAGAGCCCCGCCCACCAACTCTAACCCTCCTTCCGCGTCCACCCTCACTCTCGAGGCATGCACACTGCCTGCTCATGTGCCAGCACTCAACACCTCACCAAACACCACCTTAGTCGCTTTCATCTCTGCTACAGTCCTCATGCACCTGTGAGCCACGTTAACTTTTCATTGTTCTTTTCGGTTCCAGCTGCTTTTCTACATATAATCCACCAAGTCGCCTGACCATGGAATACGCAAGCACGCAAGACAGAGCCCCGTCCACCAACTCTAACCTCCTCCTGCATTCACCGCAATGTACTGGAGTGTAAGACTATCGCAGCTCCTACCTCACAAACTGTCCTTATTCCCCAGATATTCCTGACCCCATCAGATTCAAATTTGCCTTTTACTTTTACACGCAGACAATTTCCTGTTAGATTGGCCTTTGAAATGACAATTAATAAGACACAGGGCCAAACTTTCAAAAAGATATGCCTGTATCTGCCAAAAACAGTTTTCAGTCACGGACAATTGTATGTTGCTCTCTCCAGAGTTCCATCTTTGCATTCACTCACAGTCGTATCCTCAAACCCACCCCATTTGGACAACTGTGTCTTTCAGGAATTGTTCACCCATCAATAAATAATTATGCGGCATATGCTACGCTGCGGGTTGGCTAGTATTGTGATAAAGCACAAGCTCATAAAGGGTCTGGGGCACCCGAAAGTAAATCCCATATATTGGTAAATCATGCAAAGGGTGCTAAAGAAAACATGTGTGTGTTCGTTTATGGTGCATTCTGGAAGAGACAGACACAGATGGGCTGGTCCTGGAAGTGACGTCATAGCTGGTGGCACAACAATCTTCCTTTCTGTAGATGGGAAAGACAAAGAGATACCATTATTGCTTAGCTCCCTTGGTTGGGTGTGGAACATTGGGGTATGGGTAACATTGTTATCATCTAAGCCTGTAAATTGCTCCCCAAGCACATGCTTGTGACAGTAGATAGATAGATAGATAGATAGATAGATAGATAGATAGATAGATAGATAGATAATATGCTATATATACTGTACAAGTGCTGTGTTAGCTAATAATCCCTGTCTTGAGTTGTATTGAGCAATATACTCAGTAAGTAAGTCATTGTGAAAGGAACTAAATAAAAATAAACTCTAATTTTCTGTACAGTGAAATACACAGAGCTGGCAAAAATCATTTTTAGTTTGATTTTCTGCTGACCCTGAATGTGTGATACTTTCCTTCCCCCTTTCAAGTTGCACTGCTTGCATTCCAGCATGTGAAAGAGTTTCTTTCAGTTGTTACAATAATTTGGCTGAATATACTGTACATACAATTAACTGCAGCTTAAAACACTTACTCAAGACCAGGAAAAACACCTTTTCATTAAGTATGTGATTTGTTTGTTTAAATGGTAGAGATTACTGACTGCAGACCCACAAACCAAAATCTTAGGACATGTACAAATAAAAACTTTTATAAAAAACTTGCAGACTCCTGCTCTAAATCTATAGGCGGATAAGATACAGTGAAGTGAAAAAGTAAGTAGACACTATGAAATGTTTTTTCTTTTTTGACAAATGTGGACATATCAAGATTCGATCATTATTTAAACAGAATTTGTAGATAAATACAATGTAAATTGAAAAAATACAATGAAAATTTGACCTTGCAATAGTGAAAAAATCAAAATATGTAATAACGAAAACACGAACAGATATGTCATTTCCATCTAAAGAAAAAGTAGTTACCCCTTTGGTTCTTATAGCAGGTATTACCCCCAACTGTGCGTTTCCTGTAACTGTCTAGCCATCCTTGACATCGACTGGGCGAAGATTTCTTCCCACTCCTCCATGCAGAATTCCCTCAGCTGTGTGATGTTTGAGGGGATTCTTGTGTATGCAGTCCATTTCAAATCAACCCCCCGCAAAGCATCTTAGTGGAATTCAGATCCGGGCTTTGACTTGACCATTTGAGAATCCTCTATTTATTTCTTTTCAATTACCATATATACTTGCAGATAAGTTCTTCCATAGATAAGTCAGGACTTGATTTTACCGTATAATTTCTGGTATTTTATAATGTTGGTCGTATAAGTCGAATGTGGAAAATTCACGCTGTTGGTCCAAGAGATTATGATATGCTAATGCCCACCTAAGAGAGTAACCACGGAGCACACTGCATCTTTTTTCTATGTGGGTGTGGCAATGCTCCTAACCTTTCTTTCTCTCTCTCTCTCTATTGTGCCTACGGGACCACATGGTACCCAAACTATTCCAAAGCAATGTTTGCACTGATTTATTTTTTTTTGTATCTCACACGCTCATATACCTTTACCGTAAATGTATATATAAAGCTGGTTTTAAATTAAATGTTGTTGAAGTAGCAAAAGAAATTGGTAACTACGCTGCTGCAACAAAATTCAATGTGTCTGAGAAACGGATGTGACATTGCAGGAGGCAAGAGGATGTAAAAAAAAAAAAATGTAAGTGTCGCATTTTTGAATGGGCGTACAAGTCGGGCTCTGATTTTATGATCGATTTTTCGAGTTTTCAAGACCCGACTTATACGTGAGTACATATGGTATTCCTTGGTGAATTTACTGGTATGTTTAGGAATATTGTCATGTTACAAGGTTCACTTTCTGTTGATTTTCAATCTTCTGACAGATGGTCTCATATTATCCTCAAGCAGCCTCTGGTTTAAAGGAGAATTCATAGTTTATTTTGTGATGGTGAGCTGCGCAGGCCCTGATGCAGTAAATCAAACCCAAATCATAACATTTCCACCACTGTGTTTTATTGTTGGTGTCAGGTTCTTGTGGTCAAATGCTGTCTTTGGTTTTCACCAAACAGGTAGTTTGGTACTGTGACAAAAGAACTCTTCCTTCTCTTCGCCTGTCACTTTACTGTTGCCCTGATGCTTTTTCTACACAACAAAGGTTTCTTCCTGACAGACCTCCCAAGCAGATCAAATTTGTGCAGCCTCTTTCTAATGGTAGACTCTTGCACTTCAGCATCAACAGTAGCAAGAGCTACATATAGGTTCCATGATGTAATTCAGGAGTTCTTAAAGTTTTCTTCCATCATCTTGTGTTCTGCTCTTGGGTTGAACTTGCTGAACCAGCCTGGTCTGGCCTAGAAAAGTTGGCAGTTGTTTGAAATCTTCTCCACTTGTATGTGATCTTCCATACAGTGGAATGGTTGATTTCCGGTTGTTTGGAGTTCCCTTCCCAGACTCATAGGCATGTCCTTCTTTTCTGAGGGCATCAGAGCATTCTTGTAATCAAGGCATGGTGATAACACACACTTCACCAACAAAGAGCAAACCAAACTAAATGTTTGGGGCCTAGCGTTTTAAACTCAGCCCCACTGTTTTGAACCCACCAACAGGACTGAACAATAAGGCAAAATATTTAAAAAACTGCAAAAATCATTCATTTTCTCATTTATATTAGTAAAGTAAAGTGTTTTGCTGTTTTTCTTTAGTCCTTCAAAGATGGCAGAATTGCTGCATCACAGCAACAGCTGTCTACAAACCACCCACCACTGCTTTCTTGAATGTTCTAATTAAATTACGTACAATTTGATGGACAGTCTGGTATCTACTAAACGAGAGGGGTGTTTCAACTTTCAATATTTAATTTTTTTTTTTTTTTGTAAAGATGATGTTGAATATTGCAGCTATTGGTGTTGTAATATGGAGAAACAGTATAATTACTTTACCAACTATATATATTCAGACAGAGTAATATCTGCCCTTCAAAATGATACATAGGCCATGGGCCTTCAGTAATGGATATGTATGTTTTCTGCTTTTTTTCTCTTTGCCTTTTCTGTCCTAAAAAGATCTGACCAGTGAAGCACCTGGGTAACAGTTATCCGCACAGTTGCTTCAATCTGAGCCACTCTAACTTGTACTACTTCAGAGTTCCCATAATTCTCCTGGTGGCCTTTCTCGCTAGTCTTTATCTTGCACGATCTCTCAGTTTTTATGGATGGCCTGCTCTAGGCTGTGGAACAGCTGTGCCATACTCTTTCTGTTCCTTAATGATAAATTTAACTGGACCCCAAGGGATATTCAGTGACTTGGATATTTTTTGTCTTCATCCCCTGACTTGTACTTTTCAATACCCTTTTCACAGAGTTACTTGGAGTGTTCTTGTGTCTTCATTGTGCAGGTCAGGCCAGCATACTGACCCACCATAACTTAGACCATTCCACATACAGATGACTTTATAATGCAATCAAGTGAGACTTCTGCCCGGTGATTTCCACTGAACCAATGATGGGACTTCTAAAGCCAAATAGCCCAAGGGAATGGTTTAGGTATGTCATATTAAAGGGGTGAATACTTATGGAATTTGTAATTTTGTGTTTTATATTTGTAATTAATTTAGACCACTTTGCAGAGATCTGTTTTCACTTTGACATTAAAGAGTCTTTTCTTTTGATCAGTTTCAAAAAAGCCAAATTAAACACACCATGATTCAATGATGCATAAGAATGAAATGTGAAAACTTCCAAGAGGATGAATGCATGTGCCCAGATCTTCAATATGCTACAACTGGTCTCAATTTTAAAATCACCAATCAAATTGGAAAAACATGCAAAGTCCACGAAGGAAGAGCCATGTTGGGAAGTAAACCAGAGAGTGACTGCAATGACGAAGCAAAATTATCCTCTGAGCCCATGTTTCAGCATAGTGACTCATGGATTCATTTAACAATATATAATCTTAAAAAATATCAACACAGATGAATCCCAAAGGAAAAGAAATGTCAGCCTGTGGTAATTAGAAAGTATAAATAAGCAACGTGCCTACCATGCTGTGGATCAGCAGACTGGCTCAGAGCTAATCTTCCCTGCGTATGCTGAAGGGAGCTTAGCTCACACCCACGGTAATGCAATAAGCTCCAAGCAGTGAATCTGGAATGCCAAGCCAGCATGAAGCAAACAAGTACAAATTTAGGAGGAAGCAGGATGCAGAATTCACAGCCTGACATCTTCGGAAAAAGGAAGAAAAAAGAATGAGATTGGAAGTGACTTTCTAACAAGGAATCATAGCTGGCTTTGAACAAAGAATCTAGAGGCCGGCTGCCTTTTCAAATGGAAAATATACTGCTATAGGCAATTTGGCATTTTATGGAAACGATTGTTAGATATTAAAGAGAGCAGTCCCCTTTTTGGCATCCCCCCCCCACCCCCAAGAGACTGGGGGACAGCAAGTTAGGACAATAACATGACGTGTACTCAACTTTTATTTCATGAGATCATAAATATCAGCCATTCCAGTCCCTGAAGCGCACTGTCTTTTTTCTTTTTATAATTACTGAGATATGCAGAATACATACAAACTGTAGAAAAAATTAATAAATTAAATAATAGTGTTAAAAAAAAAACAAAGGCCCAAAATAAAGTACTGACATTGGTCCGTCCTCTTTGTCCTATCAGTGCCTTATGCACTTTGTCTGTTTTTAATTAAGCACTGCATTTTTCTTAATATTTTCAATTTTTTTTATTACAAATGACTTACTTGTTTTTTACTTACTTTCTCTTCGCTGCATTATCTTGATGCATATGAAAAAGGTCTGAAGTGATTAGTTGTTCAAAGAACCATGAAGCTGGAGAGTGCCAACATCTTGCAAGCTAGTCAGATTTTCAGCGACGTATCAATTCAGATTCCTTGTCACTGGTGCTCTGACAGCGATTCTGAACTTGAACCACGTTTGTAATGAAATCTTCACTTTCTTGGCAATCTGACACATGGAATCACCTTCATTCTGCAAAACAATAATAGAAACATGTTTCATTTTGGTCACATTTGAACCTAGAACTGAACTTTAGGAATGTCAGTACCTTGAAACCCATGTGAACAGGATAACAGGTTTCAGTGCTGCTAATGTAATTACAAACGTTTCTCTAATAACCAGCTAGCATTGAAACATGACTAATTAAGGAAAAATTAAAGGAGTTTACCATTAGGACACTGAACAAATGGCTGCTAAAAATACGGGTCTTGCAGTCATATGTGAATAATAATAATAATACAGTTTATTTATATAGCACCTATTCCATGCACAAAGCTCTTCAAAGGGTCTCAGAAAGAACAGCTGGGTCTATGTAACATTGGATGCAAATATTTTCTGCATACTGTAGAACACTAAAACAGATAAATATAGGATATACACAGCATTTAATAGAATAAAAGACAATAAATCAGAGTAAAAACTAAATTCAATACTAAAAGAAAAGTCTGAACAAATTACATAATTTATGATATAAGACACACACACACATTCTCTTGTGCATCTGGGCAGAGAAGTAAACTGAAAGAAGGGGCTAAGTGTTAGGTTAGTGTTAGGTTAAGCTAAATGCCTTCCTGAGCAGCTGATTTTTAAGTTGTTTTTTAAAGGAATTAATGGAGTCAGCTGATCTCATTAAATTTGGGTGGTCACAAAGTTTGGCCGCTGAAGGCCCTGTCTTCTATGGAGTGTAGGGTTAGAGTGTGCACCACAAGACTGCCAGAATCAGAGGACCTTAGTGGGCAAACAGGAGCATAGTGATGGAGAAGGTCACTGATGTAGTCCAGAGTGAGGCCATTTAAAGCTTTTTAGGATAGAATTTATATTCAAACATCTGTAAGACACAGGGAGCCAGTGGAGGTGAAGCAGGATGGGTGTGATGTGCTTGCTGTTACTGGTCCTTGTTAGGACTCTGGCAGCAGAGGTTTGAATCAACTGGAGCTGTGATATAAGATTAGAAGGGGCACCTGCCATTAAGGAGTTAGAAAAGGAGAGGAATGAACGAGCATGGGATATGTTATGGAGGTGGAAGTAAGACAGTTTCTTAATGTGGTTTATGTGGGTGGAATAAGAAAGGGAGGAATCAAATATGACACCAAGATTCCTTGCATTAGAAGAAGGTCTGACTGAGAAGGAGCTCATTTTCTTACGTTGCTCTTTAGTACCAATTTGCAGGAGTTCAATTTTGTTCCAATTGATTTTTAAAGAGTTCTGCTCCATCCAGGTTTTAAATTTCGCTGAGGCAAGTTGTGAGCTGAGAAAGCTCTGATTTGAGGACTGATTGATGTCATTTATGTTAGGTAGAATGCCTAGAGGGGGCTAGGCGGTCTTGTGGCCTGGAACCCCTGCACATTTTATTTTTTTCTCCAGCCGTCAGGAGTTTTTTTGTTTTTTCTGTCCTCCCTGGCCATCGGACCTTACTTTTATTTTATGTTAATTAGTGTTCTCTTATTTTAATTCTTATTTTGTCTTTTTTTCCTTTTTCTTCATCATGTAAAGAACTTTGAGCTACATTATTTGTATGGAAATGTGCTATATAAATAAATGTTGTTGTTGTTGATGAAGTTTCACTTTTAACATTGAAATAGAGTTGAACATCATCTGCATAGAAATGATAACCCAGTCCAAAGCTATGAATAATATGGTGTGATATAATAACGAGTCACAAAGTCTTGCAAAGAGTTGAGGAATGACCCCATATAATGTCCTGGACAAAAAGGATCAAAAGTATGAACATTTGACTGATGTGGTTTGAACACAATGGGTTTTTATACAAAATGGTGGCAGGAAATTAGGTTAACAGGAAGTGACATCACAAGCAGATGGACGGAAGTGACATCATCATCGAAGACCAGAAGTGATGTTATTGTGGCGGGCCAGAAGTGACATCATCGTGAATGGGCAGAAGTGACATCATCATGGCAGAACCGGAAAAGTGGCATCTGTGGCACCCGGACGGGGCTCACGCCCGGCCGGGACACCCAGGAGGACAGGAGGAGGGCTCATTACTCCTCCAGAATGCGAGGGGGCGTCCGCACTGGTTGTATTGGGAGCCACGGGTACAGAGCTTGGAAGCTCTTCCCTGTAGGGGCCTGTGGCCACCGCCAGGGGGTGCCCTGATGCCTTGGGGACCCTGGACCCCAGCACTTCCACCAAACCCGGAAGTGCTGGGGGGAAGAGAAGAAGGGACACTCGGAGTGCTTCCGGGTACACAGCCGACACTTCCGCCACACTGGGGAGTGCCGGTGGAAGATTGCTGGGGAGCACCTGGAGCACATCCGGGTGTGTATAAAAGGGGCCGCCTCCCTCCAGTCAGAGACAAGAGTTGGGAGGAAGGAAGATGATGTCGGGAGGATGGCAAGGAGGCGGCCTGAAGAGAGAGAAGGCATTGTTGAGAGGCCAGGACTTTGGGGTCTTTGGGGTCTGTGAGCACGATAAGATTGTACATAATAGTGTAAATAAATGTGTGTTGGGTGACATGAACGTGTCTGCCTGTCTGTGTCCGAGCCAGTTTCCACACATCATAAAGAGGAGCCGGAAATGACGTCATCTCCGGAGAGCCAGAAATGGCATTCTCACTAGAATATGGATCTGGGATTCTTGAGTGGAAGCCATTTTGGGTGACTGGAAATATGGATGGTGAGTTATGGTTTATCTTCTTTTATTCTGTTGATGAAGAGACAGAGGAATTAGTATGTTCAATCAACCCTTTATCCCTTGTAGTATCACTCACCTTAGGGCTTTTTGGCTGCTTCCCAAGCGCACATTTGTGACAATGGATAAGGGGAAGCATAAAGATACAGAAGAGCTGAGGGCCAAGTACAGAGCCCTGAGGAACCCCTTATGTGACCGGTGTTGAGCTGGATCTTCTGTTGCTAAGATTAACAAACTTTTGCCTGTCAGTCAGATATGACTTAAACCACTGGAGGGTAATGCTAGAGACACTTAATAATAATAATAATTCATTACATTTATAACACGCTTTTCTCAATACTCAAAGCGCTATCCACACAGGGAGGAACCAGGAAGCGAACCCACAATCTTCCACAGTCTCCTTACTGCAAAGCAGTAGCACTACCACTGCGCCACCTGAGGACAGTAGAATGTCATGTCTGACCTAACAAAATTAATATGCTGGTTTGTCCAGTGTCTGCAGCCATAAGCAAATCATTGGTTACCCAAAGCAGAGCAGTTTCACAGTTGTGCTGCACCTTGAAGCCTGACTGAAAGGGTCCCATCAGATTATTAGAATTTAAGTAATTGGTAAGTTGGGAGTCTACAAAGTGCTCAAAAACATTTGACAGAAAAGGTAAGTGAGAACAAGGCCAAAAATTGTTAAGATTGTCAACATCAGGACCAGACTTTTTTAACATTGGGGTTACAGAAGTAGTTTAATTTTAAGGGAGAGAGACAGAATATCATGAAATCTTGCATGGAGCTCCAGACCGAGGGCAATTGATGGTAATTTTATATTTCGTCCATTTCTGAGTAATTGCACCAACAGTTGTCACCATCTCATTAAGCTTCTAGCCCATTCCAGCCTTGTCCCTGACGTCCTTTGACAGCTCTTTGGTCTTGCCCATGGTGGTGGAGAGGTTAGAATGGAAGAAATTGATTCTGTGGACAGGTGTGCTTTATATGCATAACAAGATGAGATCAGGAGTATCTGTAATTGATTGATTGATTGTAATCACACACAGCCAATCTGTGGGAGCCACAACTCTAGCTGTGTTGTAAGGGATCAAATACCGATTTCACTCAATGACATGCAAATCAGTTTATAACTTTAATGTAATGGTTTTTTTTCTGGATTTGTGGTTGATATTCTGTCTCCCTCCATTAAAATGAAACTACCATAAAAATTAGAGACTGTTCATTTCTTTGTAAGTGAGCAAACCTACTAATTCAGCAGGGGATCAAATAATTATTTCCCCCCATCTGTATTTATTGTTGTTGTAACTGTCAGGATTATGGCATGAAGGCAGGATTTAAGAAGTGTGTGGGGGAATGGCGGTCCAGTACACAGGTAGTGGACCTTATCTTACAAAGGAAATCATTAACAAATTTAGATGTGATGGTCAAAAATTAGAAAAGGAGCTGGATGGAGTGGGAAGACAGGGAAAGCTATAAATGGATGATGGATTTATGTTAGTTGAATTATATAGAACATTTCATTTTATTATGGAAAAAGTGGAGGAATTTTTCATAGACTTCAGTAGACAAGGTACTTGGGCCAGATGCAGGTTGAAGCATTTTATATATACAAAGTTGTATATATATATATATATATATATATATATATATATATATATATATTTATATATATATATATATATATATATATATATATATTTTATTTATTTATTTGGTTTACATATAAATATTCTAATTATTCCTTGTCATTCTGACTACAGACTAGTTCAGGTTTATGATCTGCCTTGCAGTTAGTAGGGCACGAAGGGAAAACAGTTTACATATCCATCCAGCAGTTCATTTTCAAAACTCACTTATTACATTTCTCGATCCGGAAGCAAGGGGTAGTGACTTTGAACTTTAAATTCCAATACTTGGGCCGCACTTTAAACACTAGTAAAGGATCAATACTTGAGAGACCAGCTACATGCTGCATTAATTACTTATATAAATATACCTCTAATTACCTTTTGATGCCTTATGCTAAAGAGAGTTCGCCCCTCACGGGATGTTTCAAATGCTCTTTTCTTGGAGTCGACAGAAAGGAAAACAAAAAAGCTGCTGCTGCTGCCCTCTCGTGGCTGTACACATTATTGTTTGCACTAATGAGTTCTACTTTGAAAGCCTTTACTGTTTACTTTTTTTCCCTTTATTACTGTCAGCGGCGTAGCTCGAGTTCGCGCCACTCGGGGCGGGGAGGGGCTTCAATTTACCACCCTCCAACGTATCTGAATATGTTAACTTATTTAAATAGAAAATTAAAATGACGTATTGAGAAAAAATAAGATACATTTTGCATAGATTTATTTATATATACAGAAACAGCAATATATTTTTCACATATAATTATTTATAAGCATCAACTAGACAAGAATATAGTACAGACGCACTTATAAGCCGTGTTCTGATTATTAGTTTAATATAATTACGCTGCGAAAACCATAACCGATGTGGTGTGCAAGTGATAGGTGGGGATGAGCAAGAACGCATTCGGATTGATAACGAAATGAAATTATACATTGTGAACTAGTTGTTTATCTTCCTAGAAATTATTATAGGTGTAATGTTTCTGTTTATTTTTGTTATTGCCTCATAAATTTCAACTGCCGTGTCTGATGCCGTCACAGAAGGACCGTCTGAAAATGATTTTTGAAGCATTTGTGGATGAAAATCAGAGAATTTAACTTTTTTTCATTCATGAATGATATTTTTCCGAACCCTGTTGCTTACACGTGAAGTGTTCTGAGCCTTTTGGCCAATAATGCCGCCCCAAAAATGTGCAGCCCACCCCCTCCGCCCGCCCCTAGCTACGCCACTGATTACTGTCTCAGCTATTCTATTAAATATACAGTATAAGAGAACGTCTTAATTAAGCAGGTACACTCGGTCTCACTGGGAGCTGCAGATACTGGACGGGCGAATTAAATTATATTAAAAATAGACATTAAATTACCTGCAAAGTATGCATTCAATGTATTAAAATAGTTAATGTACTGTATGTGCAATGAAAGGTAAGGATGAGCTAGCATCATGGCTAGGATGGACAAATCATAACAGATGGAATCCCAGCCAGGATGATTGTTGTCCCCTGTCCCAGTCAGGAAGATATAATGGCAGGACAGGGGATGGCTGCTACCAGAGGCAGTGTGGTGAAGTTGTGTCTAGGATTTGGGATCTGAGACACCCCATACAGGCCACACCTGCTAGATGACCTACTATACATTAAAAATTGAAGTTTTGTCCACATATTTGGAGTCTTTTCATAACCCCAAAAATTAATTTCATATGCAGGGATCCCTTATATAATATTCATTATATTTAGAATGTAGGTGTTCTAACTTTTTCATAAATCTCATAAGTAGTACATTGTTGCTTTTTAATTTGATTTTACAGCACATTTTCTCTCCACTGGTTATTTATGTGTTTGGTTAGATATCTGAGGTTCTCGATCTCTGGAATGATCAAGTGGACCACCTGAAATTCTATGAAATGATCTCCTCCTCCTGCTTCTCCTCTTCCTTCTTCTCTTCCACTCCTCCTTTAAGAAGTTGATTTCAGCTATCCTGGATCAAAGAGAGGCACATCATATTCTCTTTAAATTCTGCTGTGGTTCTTTTTCCCTTCCTCTTGAGTCTCTTTCTGCTCATCCTGATTGAAAATCTTCTTAATCTTCTTAAACACTCTGTTCATATTTCCCTGTATTGAACAACAGACTAAACGGTTAACCTTATATTTGTCATCTTTTGCATCCACTCTGGTCTTTCACCCTTTTGATCTTCTCCAGCTTTGTTTCCTGCCCCCTTGTCCACTGTTTTATCTAATCTTTATCTTCTCTACTTATTTCATTTCACGCACACACACATACACACACACTTAATTAAGACCTGGCCGCTGAAACTTCCATCCATCCATCACTGAACCTAATCAATGTGTGCAAACCAGGATCCAGCTGTGAAGAAGAAGCCCGTCTGTGACAGGACAAACTCATGCAGACCCTCACACAGACCAATTTAGAGTCAACAATTAATTAAACATACAAAGGAAGAAAAATAGTAAACCTGAAAAAAAACTCACATGGACAAAAGGAGAATGTGCAGATTTCACACTGGTAGTGACTTGATCCAAATATGGATTCAGCCTCTTGAAATTGTCAGGCATTTTTCTGTTCTTTAGCATAATCTTATTTTCATGCTCAAATCCATGGGAGGTTTTATAAATCTGACCTCTAGTTACCAAACTGGAGTGAAAAAACTCATGGAGCTGTGCGTTCTCAGGGTCAGGTGACAATGAAAGTCAATAGAGAGCACAGCACCGTGGGAATCAATAAGTAGGAATAAAGAGTCTGTTAGAGCAACATCAAATGTAGTGGGAGACTGAAACTGTAACAGGAGAGAAGCTGGCTTTTCAGGCATCTATCTATCTATCTATCTATCTATCTATCTATCTATCTATCTATCTATCTATCTATCTATCTATCTATCTATCTATCTATCTATCTATCTATCTATCTATCTATCTATCTATCTATCTATCTATAGTGTTGACCATAGATAAAAAAATGACTGCTTAGCTGAAATTATTCTATTTAATGTGTCTTTTATGTGTTTATGCAATGAACAAGAATGATGATTTGATTTTTATTTGCTGCACCTAATACTCATAAGATGATATCAGTCCAGGCACTGAGGGATTTCATTCTCATACCTCAAGGAGGCAGGCATCTCCACAGATTAACTGTCGATTGCATTAATCATCTTAAAAATATTCACGTAATACTGTGCAACTGTAGCTGGAAGTAATAAAGCTGTCTACTGTTACTGTAACCATTAAACCTCCGATTTTCTAAAGAATCGCAAATCCAAGAATGGCAATTACTTTCTGTTCCCTCCAATCTTTGTAGGGATGAAAAATCAGGGAGGGTGGGAGCATCCTGGGAAAGTTTTCATTTAATTAAATAAATATATTTGTACTAAAGCTGTTTGTTTTTGGAGCCGTGACTCCTTTGGTTCTGGTGTTTCAGAAGCGCGTTGTTGGCGCCTTCATTCATTGTTTTTATCTATGCAGTCTCGTTTTTGTTTTTCTGTGGGTGTGTTGTTAGCTAGAAGTCGTTTGCTGGTAGGAATCATAATTGAACTTACTTTTAACACTGAATTACCTTAATGTGATTCAAATAAACCACACGGACAGCTGCCACACTGAGTGCTGGCACAGTGGACTAGAGCACACTGACTGGTGGCACTCTGTAGTGGAGTAGCTGCTGGTACTGTGGAGTGGAGAACACTGACCGCTGGCTCTGTGGAGTAGCTGACTGCTGGCACTGTCAGTAGTCACCACTACCTCAAGTTTAAATACATACACATATATAGATAGACGGCGCATTCACTGTGTTGCCCAGTCGACATGATACGTCAGCGCGTCAGCCTTATTGCGAGTGGCAAAAGTGCCATTTAAACTAATACAGGTAGACGTGGAAACAGTGTTTTCTGATGAAAAAACAATAACGTTTAAAACAGTATCGTTTACATACAACAGCTTTTGGCGAATCGTTTAAATGCAATTATTTATATCCATTTATACACTAATAATGGCAATTATTAAATAATAATAATTATAATTATTATTATTAAATAATCTGCGGTGGGTTGGCACCCTGCCCAGGATTGGTTCCTGCCTTGTGCCCTGTGTTGGCTGGGATTGGCTCCAGCAGACCCCCGTGACCCTGTGTTCGGATTCAGCGGGTTGGAAAATGGATGGATGGATTATTAAATAATTCCTCCCATATAAGTAACATTTCGGGGATTGCCTTCTTCTATCTTCGAAACATTTCCAGACTTTGTCCTGTTCTTAGCATCACAGTACTGAAGTATTGTTTAATGCCCAAGTCACCTCACGTATAGATTACTGTAATGCTATTCTATCTGGCATCCCACAAAAACTTATCCATCGCTTACAACTTCTTCAAAATTCTGCTATCAGGATAATATCCTGCTGTCCTAAATCCACTGAACATATTACACCTATTCTCTCTCAAGTTCACTGGCTCCCTGTTAACTACAGAATACAATACTAAATAAAACTCTTAACATTTAAAGCTCTCCACAACCTCACTGATCTCCTCCAGACTTACACTCCTCTCGCTCACTCAGATCCTGTAATTTGAGAGTACTGTATTCAGTCTGGCAATATGGTGCAGCCTTAGTTTTTGGAAGACAGACATGAGCATAAAATGATGGTTGTCAATTTCAAACTGTGTTTCCTCAATGTGCTCCTTGAGAAAAAACATCATCAAGTTTGAGAAATGTTAACAGCTAACAACAATCTACATAGTGTCTAAATACGTTTAGCCAAAACGTTGTTTGGAGGCTCACTTGAGCACATAAATGCATAGCTTTGCTAGCTTAGCCTGGCTTAGTTGAAGTAAAGATTATAAAACGGGATTTTCTAATGGCCAAATTTAACCAAAACAATTGGTCAGCCTTACCTATGAAATGTAATCCCTGTGATCTGGTTTGGAGCGTACAGCGGTTTGTACAATCCCAAGCAGCACATTATTCATTACTTCACTCCACAGCAGTGCCACTCACAATATGGCGGCGACGTTGATGTACGATTCTGCTGGTTATGAGGCGTCTAGTTATTCTATGTCTATGTTTAAATATGTCACCATGGCAACTTGTTGGCGTGCACGCTTTACCTCAAGTTTAGTTTACAGGTTGTGTTGTGTTGTTTGGGCGCCACTTACTGACTTTGGGAAGCCGCTGGGTTTGACTCTGATGCGCTGAGGTGCAGTGCGCATGCGCTTCGGTGCGTCTGGCCTCTGGCATCCGTGCATATATACAACCTTCGTTTAATAACATAGATATGTAATGTTCCATTTTAAAGGCTTTAATAAAAGGTTTCTTACCTGAAAGTTGCAACTTTATTAATCTAGCAAACACTGGGGAACCAGCTATGCTTGGAACAGCTTAAAAGCTGCATTTGATGAGTTTGTGATGGAAAACCAACCTGCAGTAGACAATGTAAAATAAACAAAAAGGAATGTTAACATTAACTAATGTACAATCATTATAGTCCCACCATGTTCACACTTGGAGAAGCAGCTGAAAATTCTGTCTGTCTGCATATGTATTTATGTTTGTGTGTAACAAGCAAAAACATTTAAAAGGTTATGGAAAGCAAATACCATTGGATCTAAATCCAGTATAAGGATATCCAAATGTAAGTGAAAAAAAGAAGTGATTCATTTTTATTGTTTCCACAAAAGGAGATCTAGAAAAATGCAAGCATTTATTTCCTAGGTGCAAACACCATCCACATTTATTATAAACCAGTAACGGCGCAGTTTTCATCCTCTTTCTTTCTCTGTAGTTTAGCATTTGTTTGCTCAGAGCAGCGTTTCTCAACCTTTTAAGTATTTGCGACCCGAGTTTTCATAATAGTTTTAATTGCGCCCACTTTTTTGAAAGGAGCCCACTAATACTAATTTGTTCTTTTTTAATTAATGATATATCATAGATGCATGTTTTATTATACCTACTTAACTTTTATCGACATTTATCTAAGTTAATTTGTTTTTGGTTTCAATAGATGTATTTTTCATATTTTCAATACTTGTTTTCTTTTTTCACATCTTCGCGCCCCCCCTTTTTGTTACTTCACACCCCACAGTTTGAGAACCACTGGCTCAGAGGTTGATGCGCTTGCTGTTTCCTGAGCAGCTCTTCTTCTCTCCACCCTAGCGGCCCGCTGCTTCTCTTCTTCCATCAGCATCTTTTCACGTTAAAACTGATTAAGTTAGTTTTTGTGTTGCAATTACTTAGTACGTTTTTCTTAAATTTTCACTTAAGCTGGCACTTAAGTCTTCAATCTGCCTCAAGAATGATTTAAGATAGATAGATAGATAGATAGATAGATAGATAGATAGATAGATAGATAGATAGATAGATAGATAGATAGATAGATGCTTTATTAATCCCAAGGGGAAATTCACACATGAAGAGGTAGGGGTTTAAAAATCAGAAATCAAGAAACGCTTAAAGAAAAAAGTTTTCTTAAAATAAGAAAGGAATTATTTTCAAACAGTGATCAATTGTATTTTATAAAGCGCACGTTTTAATATGAGAAGGTATACTGAACACAGAAGCTGCAAATAATAACCTGCTGGAACAATTGTGTGGCACACTTAATGCCATTCTTTTCGTGTCCCGTGAACATCGTTTCCACGGCCCTGCCAAGGAACTTCTCTATTTTGCAAGCTGTGTTCCAAAAGTACTGACAGGTCAGTGTGGGTAGCGATTTAGTTTTGATTTCAAATGTTAAGGGGCATGGAGTAATTTAGGGTATTAAAAACTAGTTGAACTCCCCTTTTGATAAGTTACTTCTGTCTTGGGATACAACAAAATACCGTGGTGTCTTATATTGCACCTTCAGTCTTTTATTGTAAATTTGTGGTACAGCATGGTGTCACAGTGTCAGTGATACTACATCATGCCTCTAGCATTCTAGGTTTGAATTCTGCATGTTCCCTCTGTGCTTGCATATGTTTTCCCCAGATAGGCCATTTTTCTGCTCACACATCATAAACCTGTGTAACTGCTTCATCTGCAAGTCTAAATTGAGTGTAGACTTGTGATAGGCTTGATCCACTACTGTCCTGAGCACAGTTCTGTAGGTTTGAAAATACATCATAGTGAAAAAATGGTGAAACTGACATGTATTGTCATTGTGCTAAACAGAAGAGAACTAAAGGGCTGTGTAATGTTTTGTGATTTTGTTAAGATGTTGTCCAAAACAGATGTGAAACAGTCAGAAGTCTGTCAAAATGCTAAAATGTGGCCTGTGAAGAGTAAAGTCTATTAGGAGATGTTCAACATGCACCTTTATCAGATTTCGATCCTTATTAGGGTAAAGTGTTCTTTTAAAATTCTTTAAAAGCTCCTTCTTCTTCCAATTCCCACTTCCTTTAAGTGTGGAGTCTATGTGTTTGATCAGTCGTCCCTTTTCGTCATCTCCCCTCCTTCTATCCCCTTCCTCTTGTCAGCTGAGCCCTTGTCCCATCTCCCTTCTAAGACTTTGGACTTGAGATGTCCCTAAACCTCTTCCTGAAGTCACTTCCAGGTCAGAAATGGTCAAGAGGTCAGGTCAGAGAAGAGAAGGTGTTTGATCAGCCTTCTCCAAACAGCTCAGCCCTGCACCTCCTTCTCAGTCAAGCCCTTCTCCTTCAGATCTTCCTTAACTTTATCCATCCACTTCCACTTCGGCCTCCCTCACTTTCTCTACCCCTCTACATCCATTTCCATCAATCTTTTGCCCACTCATTCATTGTCTATAACACTTCCACTTATTTTTGTATACTTTCTTAGATACTGTATCTCTCCCTCTTTTGTTGTATCTCTGATTGTCTCATTTCTTACTGTAGCTGGATCTTTTGCAGGTTCCCCAAATCGAGCAGCTACCGAGTTGGCAAGTTAGGATCGAACATGCATCAAACGTGTAACAAAATTAATTTTTTCAGACCAATAAAGTTTATTTCAAAAGTTTAGTGAATGTTTAAAAAGGAACAAATCACAAAAATTCTGAAAAAAAGTTATTACACATGCCAAATAAAAGGCAAAAAGCGAAAAAAATGTTTGTTCTACCGTCTGATCTTTCTTGTGTTAAACATTACTTTCTATACTTAAAGGTTGTGTTATTTCTCAATGGCAAACTTACATAGGCTTCACTTAGTACGTTCAGTACATCCTGTACATCCGACACATATGGTCTGAAACTCTTTGCCCTTCATACCCTACTGACTGCAAGGCAGATCATAAACCTGAACTAGTCTGTAGCCAGAATGACGAGAAATAATTACAATATTCCATTTATAATTTTGTTTGTATGGGTTATAATAGAACCTCCCATTGAGGAGGAGGATGAGGTTGGGAGCATGCGCTGATTACAGCATGTTGCTGCACCCACCACATGGCAAACCACCCGGATTGAGATCCGAGTGTAGCTGTGCAACGGGTGACACCTCAGCACCACACTAAACAGTGTGAGGTTTCTTACAGTGGCTGGAGTGCCAATCCTGCCACCAACCCCCAAGTTCTCCCTGCAAGATGGGGGACCTGCTTGCAGACTATGCACTAAAATAAATGCAAACATTCTAACATAACCTAACTAACTTACACTTATTCTGTCCTTTTTTGTAATCCCCATTTCTGCCACATCTGGCGCTCCTTTACTGCTTATATCTCAGCTCCTCACATTGATGGTCTTACCACAGTCTTAAAAGGTTTGACTTTAACCCTCACCTTGATTCTTTGATAACATAATACCCCTGATACCTATGAGCACCTATATTATGAGCACATTGATCACATTCAAGCACACAGAGCATATTTTAAATGTGAGGGAACCATTCTGTAAACTTTTGTAGTCATGTGTCCTTTGGAAGTGTTCTTGTGTAGCAATATTACCAAACGTCTGTGAGTGAGCACAACATATTGTGCAAGTAAAGGTTAAATATTGAACACGAGTGATATGTGACGTTTGGCAAGTGATCGCACTTAGCACTACTAAAAAAAGAATCAAGGCGGAAAAGCAGTGAGTAAGGGCAGGACTTTATTATTCTCGCCATTGGGCTTTGTCATTACTTACCAGCCAATCACTACACACACCTCTGCTTCTGCCTACAAGTTGGAGCACACCAACTTTACTCAGTGGCTCATGAGATTTACAAAAGTCAGTTTGAAAATTATATTTCACAAACATATTGCTTGTTTGCTGCTGAGATCCAGCATCCTGAGATGATTCTGAAATCCACCTCATGCTGTCAACCAAGGCTCCACCTCGCCAAGTGAAATTATATTGGAAATGGAAAAGTAAGGCAGAGGGAGAAATATATATTTTTTTTAAAGTTGAAGAAATTGATCCATTCACTTTTAGAACCTGCTAACAAATATGGACTTTTGGGGAGCAGGCGCCAATCCCTGAAGCGAGGCAAGAAGCAACCCAGGATGACGTGCCTATTCAGCCTTTAGAAGTGTACTGCTGTGCAAAGTAAAGGTTGTGCCTAACCTGTCAAACTGAAACACCCAAACTTCTTTTATTTATAACAACTAAAATTATTAAAAAGAGAGACTAAAGAGAACATATCTATGATAGACTAAGCTTCACCTTGTGACTGTAACTATTGCAAATCAAATGGGACAAAAATGATACCCTCCCTTGGAGAGTACACGGTGATACACTTCCAGTATTCAGTCTTTCAACAGGCAATTCTAAGCAGTCATTTGTTTCAAATACTGTACATAGAATAAATAACACCATATATAGCGGTATAAGTGTGTACTCGTTGTTAATGTGCAAGAGTAGGTAGGCACTCTGAATTATTAAGAATAAATGAAAGAAACTACTGGCTTTTTATTTTAATAAAATTTTATGTTACTTCTTATTAAAGGTGACAGAAACTAAATAAAAAAAACCTAAATCATAGGGTGGAGTGGTGGCTGTTTGGCTGAGGAGTTGCATTGGCATCTGAAAGGTAACCAATTCAAAGCTTATTACTACCAGAAGGGGTTTTACTCTGTTGGACCCTTAAGCAAGGCCCTTGACCTAAAAACTGCTCCAGGGATGCTGTACAATGGCTGACCCTGTGCTCTGCCCCTAACAGGACCTGCAAAAAGGTAATTTCCACTCGGGGATTAAGAAAGTTAATCAAAACAACAGGACGGACTTGCCACACCTGCCCATGAAATAGTCTTTGAGTCAATTGTCCAATTACTTTTGAGCCCTTGAAATGAAGGGATTGTGTTAAAAAAATGCTTTAGTTGTCTCACATTTTTATGCAATCGTTTTGTTCACCCCACCGAATTAAAGCTGAAAGTCTGCACTTCAACTGCATCTGAGTTGTTTCATTTAAAATTCATTGTGGTAATGTACAGAACCAAAATTAGAAAAAAGTTGTCTCTGTCCAAATATTTATGGACCTAACTGTATATTAATGTGTGTAAAGCGTGTTTCTTTTTCTAGCTGCCTTTTGCACTAACACACTGCAGCATGTACTCGTTAATTTTGATTCAAGAACATAAAATATATATGGAATGATTCTGTAACAATACTGAATTTCTAGGAGATCAAGAAAACTTGAACTTAGCCTGTGTTATTGTCCTTCTTAAAATTTGGAACCCACTGATATTTCAAAAAATCTGTTATCATTTATTTGTGTTTATTTCTGAAACCTTCATGTAGATGGTTTATTTGGAATCCTTTAAAGGTTACTCTATGGCATCGCTCTGAACAACCACTTTGCAGCCTTTATTTTTAAGAGACACATTCACATTTACATATTTAGCTTAAATGAATGCTCCACCCAAAATTATATATATATATATTTTTTATTTTTACTTACCACATGTAGTTTATAGTGATGTCCAGAAAAAACGTATAATCTCATTTTTTCATGGAGACTTGAAGTCCATGGAGATCAATGCTGGATCAAAGTAAACAATATAAAAACATTAATGATACGTTTATGTATCCACACATCAAGTCATCCAGTTCTGCGCTTGCAACAGGCAAAATGCATGCAGTTTTTGCTAGCGCCATGTTTAATAAATAGTTCCAGAAAATCAGAGCAGAGAAGGCAGAAGAAGTGAGTTCACACAGGAGCAATCTTTGGAATTGAAGACAAAACTTGTGACCAATAAATGAAGGGAAGAGCCGAGTCAGAATTCAAAAGCTCATTCCAGTGTAAATGTGTTTCTTCTGCGTGCACTGGTCTGATTTTCTGGAAGCATTTATTTAACAGTATTTTATGGAAAAAAACAGGCGTTTTTCCTCTTGTGAGTATAGAACTACATGACATGATGTTGTGAGTAATGTCAGAGATTTTCATTGATGTTTTAAATTGTTGGTTTCCATGGATGGCCATTCTATGAGAAAATTCTCCATTCTCCTTGAAAGCATAACTTTCTTGGCCACCAGTACAAACTACATGGGTTAAATCATATGTAAAATAAAATATTGTTTTTGGTTTAGTATTCTTTAATGTAAGTGATGTGCCAATAGCAGATACTGAGTGTTGCTGTTTTCGTATTCTTAAAGCTGGCCTGCCAGCACAATAAGTGGCTGGCAAAGATTGAGCCATGTTCTGACAAATGTAGCTCTTTTTGTAGAGTGGCATCCATGTGGCTCATTTGAAGGTAGAAGCCAGTTTTAACAGAACAAATGACAGTTTACCAATTTACAGTTCAATGGCTTACCCAAGAAGGAGCCAAAACACAGCTGGCATCCATTTTCTATCCATCCATTTTCAAAGCACCTTTACCCAGCTTATGATCTTGTATGGGGAACCCTTCCCCAGGGTCATGGAGCATAAGGCAGGAAGCAACCCTGGATGGAATGTTAAATCAATATTAGGCGAAATCACAACAGAGATATTTTCACTTGACAAGTACCATAACATGTCAAAGGAAAATGGATACCAAAAAAGCAAATGTATAAGGAATCCAGATGGCATCCAGCTGGAAAGCATGGCCTGTGACCACGGCTCCCAGCCATTCCCAAACTGAAATAAGAAAAAAAAAATTCAAGGATGTATGACTTTAAAGAAAGTTACATCCATAAACATATAAACAAAGTTACAAATTCTCTGGAACTGTGAAGAAGGAACTTATTTATAAATATCTGAGAGTTATAAAAAATCCTTAAAGAGTGTTTGAATTATGAAATAGGTGAAGAACACAGACAATTGGCTTTAAAATAGTATCAGACTCAGGAAATGAATAAAATTTATGCTTAATCTTTGTTTTTTTTTAATCATTTTTCCTTGGAAATCAGCTGTGGTCTATGCTAATGAAATTCTCTAGAAATGGCTTTATTTGTCTTACTGAATGTAAACATTAAGTGATTCAGAGTGGAAACATGAAACTGCAATTATTGGCAAAATGTGTTTTATGGAATGGGTAATAAATTATTTACAACACTGAGATGGCCCGCAGGCACTGCATAACCCATACATTTTAAGAAGGGCAATTCAAAAACAAATGAAAGCGCTGGCTGGGGTCATGCAGGTTATGAATTATCAGTACATTTCAGTTGTCAAATGGGTGAATATAAAATATGCTTAATATTAAACTTTCTAAATAATATAATAATAGAATATAATTAGCTGTGCAACCCGTCTAAGACAGGTTGAAATCCAAGTAACCAACAAAGCATTAAGTCAGCTTTAATGTTTGCAGTGAACCATCTAGTGGAATATATTTTGCAATGCATATAGCAATAAAATGCATTGCATTTCTCAATCCAACAGATGGTGCACCATAAACATTTGTAGTAATGCATTTAAATTTTAATCAAATGAAACATTTAGTAGTGTGCCATCTGTTGGACTGACAAATGCAATGCATATGTCTCTTTTATATGCCATTTGGTATGGGATTTACAAATGCAGTGTTCATATTTGTGATGTTTGTGATGTGCCATCTGCTGGAAAGACAAATGCAATGCATTTTATTACTATCAATGATTGTAATGTGCCATCTGTTGGAATTACAGAGATATATCATGGGCACATAGACACTTGTCCTTTTACTAAAATGGGTAATATTAAACATTTGCTTCATATCAATATCTTCATATCAATTATGAAGCCGTTTCAAGAAAATAACCTTAATGTTTTTATAAAATAAAAGATATTTTTAGTAGTGCCCGAATTTCCTAATCCCAACATAAAGTAAGTTAGAATTTTTAGGGATAAATAATAACCTGTATTGGCTAAAATAAAGAATTGGTGACTGCAGATATTTGATAACAAAAGCTGCTCACTTGGCTTAAGTATTGCTTTTCAAATTATGCATACAATGATTAGAAAAGCGCTATATAAATGTAATGAATTACAACCCCAATTCCAATGAAGTTGGGACGTTGTGTAAACATAAATAAAAACAGAATACAATGATTTGCAAATCCTTTTCAACCTATATTGAATTGAATACACTACAAAGACAAGATATTGAATGTTCAAACTGATAAACTTTATTGTTGTTTTGCAAATCTTCACTTATTTTGAATTTGATGCCTGCAACACGTTCCAAAAAAGCTGGGACGGGGCAGCAAAAGACTTGGAAAGTTGAGGAATGTTCAAATAACACCTGTTTTGAACATTCCACAGGTGAACAGATTAATTGGAAACAGGTGTTTGTCATGATTGGGTATAAAAGGAGCATCCCCAAAAGGCTCAGCCGTTCACAAGCAAGGATGAGGCGAGGTTCACCACTTTGTGAACAACTGTGTGGGCAAATAGTCCAGCAGTTTAAGAATAATGTTTCTCAACGTACAATTGCAAGGAATCTAGGGATTTCATCATCTACTGTCCATAATATTATCAAAAGATTCAGAGAATCTGGAGAAGTCTCTGCACGTAAGTGGCAAGGCCGAATACCAACACTGAATGCCCATGACCTTCGATCCCTCAGGCGGCACTGCATTAGAAACTGACATCATTCTGTAAAGGATATTACCACGTGGACTCAGGAATACTTCAGAAAACCATTGTCAGTTAACACAGTTCGTCGCTACATCTACAAGTGCAAGTGAAAACTCTACCATGCAAAGCGAAAGCCATATATCAGCAATACCCAGAAACGCCGCCGGCTTCTCTGGGCCCGACCTCATCTGAGATGGACTGACACAAAGTGGAAAAGTGTGCTGTGGTCTGACAAGTCCACATTTCAAATTGTTATTGGAAATCATGGACATCGTGTCCTCCGGGCCAAAGAGGAAAAGGACCATCTGGATTGTTATTAGCGCAAAGTTCAAAAGCCAGCATCTGTGATGGTATGGGGGTGTGTTAGTGCCCATGGCATGGGTAACTTGCACATCTGTGAAGGCACCATTAATGCTGAAAGGTACATACAGGTTTTGGAGCAACATATGCTGCCATCCAAGCGACGTCTTTTTCAGGGAAGTCCCTGCTTATTTCTGCAGGACAATGCGAAGCCACATTTTGCATGTGTTACAACAGCGTGGGTTTGTAGTACAAGAGTGCGGGTACTAGACTGGCCTGCCTGCAGTCCAGACCTATCTCCATTGAAAATGTGTGGCGCATTATGAAGCGCAAAATATGACAACGGAGACCCCGGACTGTTGAGCAACTGAAGTTGTATATCAAGCAAGAATGGGAAAGAATTCCACCTACACAGCTTCAACAATTAGTGTCCTCAGTTCCCAAATGCTTATTGAGTGTTGTTAAAAGGAAAGGTGATATAACACTGTGGTAAACATGCCCCTGTCCCACCTTTTTTGGAACGTGTTGCAGGCATCAAATTCAAAATGAGTGAAGATTTGCAAAACAACAATAAAGTTTATCAGTTTGAACATTTGATATCTTGTCTTTGTAGTGTATTCAATTGAATATAGGTTGAAAAGGATTTGCAAATCATTGTATTCTGTTTTTATTTATGTTTTACACAATGTCCCAACTTCATTGGAATTGGGGTTGTCTTATTATAATAATAATTATTATTATTACATTTTTAATTTATGCATAATTAATCGTAGCAGGCATTTTTTTTCATAACTTAGTTATATTAGCTCCTTTGTTATCCTCTGGATTCGGCGCTGGGGTGTTTCCATTAGCAGCAACGACATTTGGAAATTCAAAAGGCATTTTCTATCCACTTAAAACAAGCTGGAAAGTCAAACCCATTATTTAGATCAGTGGCAGCAGTCAGCGAAGCCACAGGAAGATCAGTGGCCAGCCATTATGAAGGATTACATCAAAAATGAAATGTGATCCACTGTGTTAACTACATTGCGATACAATGTCAATGCATTTGATGCATTTTGGTAGGTTTTTATCATGTCGTAATTCAAAAACATATCAACCAAATGATCAATTCTTTTTCACTATGGCAAGCAATTTTCTTCTCTTATTAAAATGCCACACAAAAGTGTACTGAATTTAAATTATGTCCATATACTAAATGCTAATTATGAAATTATTAAATACTTAAGCCATGACAACTGTGCAGCTTTAAAAAGTGAGTGGAGTGACAGCATAGCTTGTGTAAAGTTGACCTTTCATATCCTGGAAAAGCATAATGGCAGGTGTAAGTGTATTCCAGCTCATTTACATACAAATACAATCTTTGAAGCAAATGTTAAAGGGGGGCTCTGAGAAAATTGACAGTCATTGTGCAACATATGTAACATATTTTGTATAATCATGAAGTGGTCCACTTTAAAAAGATATGTTTGACTCTCCTGTGTAGCTTGATTTTTAGTGATTCGAGTATTTTGCTATTTTATTCAGTCACCTGGAAGTTTACAGAGGCCACCTAATGGCCTGCAGCCCTCACTCCCAGTTGCCATTCTGTGAAAATGCTGAAGCAATGCATTGTATTCGTACTGTTACATACTGTTACTAGAGGGTCTTCAACACGGTGCTCTGAACTGGATATTTAATTACCTGCACATCTCCTCTTGGTTGATCAGGTAGGTTTTATGCATTATTACCTTAATCGTGAATTACTGGAAGAGTTGTGGGAATGGGATGCTGGATACTCTCTTCAAAATTCAAACAAACATCAGTAACATTATCTGTGGCTCTAGTATCTACCTGGAAGTTGTAAGAGACGTCGGGCAGCTCAACCCAGTTGGGACACCCCTGAGGTGGAAGGATGGAGGAAGGCTGCTTTTTTAGGACACTGCATCCCCCAAGACACTAGATGGCAGCTCCCCTGCACTACAGAGAAGCCCCAGATTCCTGCAGGGCACTGTCTGTCTGTTGGGTTTAAGGGGCAACAATGCCACCTAGAATCCACACAGTCTGACATACCTTTGGACCCGCAGGAAATAGCTTGAGCACAGTCCATCAGTCTTGAATGTCTGAAGGCTAAAGAAGGTCTCAAGGCAAGACACAATCATATTCATTTCAGGGGACTACAGGGAGTAGAATCCACTGGATTCCATCAAGGTTTGGGGGCAAGAAAGACCAAATCACCATCCTCATTCTGTGTGTCCCTAAGTTTTTTCTTGATGGCTCTAGAATCTACCTGGTGGTCTAGCATGCATACCACTGGACCTGCAGGAAATGGCGTGAGAACAATCCATCAGTCCTGTATGTCTGAAGGCCAGAGAAGGTCCTAAGCAATAAAGGGAACAATAAAGAGCAAACCTCCATCCCCATGTTGCATGTTCCTGAGTTCCTTGAATACTTTCATGATAACCCTTTAGAGGGCCACCAGAGAAGTCTGAAAACCTTAATGAAGATCCTTAAGGTGACTTGGTGCTCAACTATAAGGTGCAAGTCAAAATCTGCACAGTCTGCCAAAAATACTAAACCAATTTGGTTACGGTGCAGGACAACTTCAACTTCAGCATACTAGTATAGGAGACCGGGATTACTGAACTCTAGTGCTGTCGATCACAGGAACACAAGTAGAGATGTTCATTGGAGAAGCATCCCAAACAGACATCCTGGAGGAGTACGAGCCGACAGGCTGAAACTCCAGTAGGATTAAAAATGTTCTTTTCCTACAGGGAGGTGACTTCTGCTATTATATTTTTGTTCACTGTGATTCAGTGATTTCCTTGGCTCTAACCATATTTCAGACTGTTATGACTAAGTGACTTCCTGCTACGTTTGAGTCTCTCTCATTGGCCAGTCTACAGATCCCTCCTCCCTTAAAGGTTCCGCCCTACCTCAACTTCCATGGCAGGTGAACAAGTCACACATTCAGACATACAATACGGAGAGACGACCACACACATGTGGCACTGCAACAGTGTAAAACGAGAACCCAAATAGCCAACTATAAGCCTCCAGAAAATTACTAAAGCAGCAAGTCAGGAAACTCTCCTTACAGCAGGAGGAACCTTTAGACTGCAGAAACGAATTTAGAAAAAAAAGGTTATTTTTGTTGTCAGTGACTTTCACTTCCACAAACTCTGTAGTATCAAGTAGATCTTCTATAGTGTCCTTCAGTCAATTACAGAAAGTTGACAAAGCCCTTGGATTTGCATTTAAAAGGTTAAACATCCCATACAAAAATACGTATTTACATACTAGCTGTGTAAGCCTGTACTGTAAAAAGCCAAGTGTCCTAGGAACTATTAAAATCCTCAGAACAAAAATTGAAATGTAGAGATGTCGGGTAATTGAAAGGAACTACTCTGAGCATCTATCTCCTAGGAGGATTCATTTTGCTGACATGCTTGCCACGCTTGTGCATTAGCGGCTAAGCGACTTTGTCTTTCTTCGGAGGTTTTGTTTTGCCGACATGCCGGCCTCACTTGTGTATTAGCGGCTAAGTGAGTTTCTGTTTCGTTGGAGGTGGAGCCCTTACCCCGACTCCACCTCTCACTTCCGGGCCGGACAGACGGACACACACACTTCAACGCATAGATGTTTATATATAAGATAGTGGATTCTGAAAGAACTTTTTTCTCATTTTGTTATGTTGCAGCCATGTGCTAAAATGATTTAAATTATTTTTTCCCACATCAGGCAACATTTAATATCCAAGAATGACAGAGCAAAAGACAGGATTTTAGAAATTTTTGTAAATAATAAAATAATAAAAAAAACCCTGAAATATCACACTGACACAGATATTCAGGTGCTTAAAATTTGTCTCAGGTGCATATATCATATATATATATTGTGGGAAACAGCCCAGACAGAGGCAAGCAGACATCATTTTAAGCACCACAACACGTTTATTTACAACTATTTACACAGCTGAAACACATACAACCCAATGCCGCAGCACAGATCACCGCAAAGTTCTGGCCTTTCACAATGCCTGTACTCTTCTGACTGCCTCCACTCCTCTCCTCCGACTCCCGTCCTTCTTCCAGCTGACTCCCGCCATCAAATGGAGGGAGGTGGCCCATTTTATACACACCCGGACGTGCTCCAGGTGCCTCCTGATGAGCTTCCACCACCCCTCCCTGGTGTGGCGGAAGTACCAGCTGCGCACCCAGAAGCATTCCGGGTGTCCCTGGTTTTCTTCCCCCAAGCACTTCTGGGTGCAGTGGAAGTGCTGAGGGCCAGGGCTCCACAGACACTGACCACGGGCCCCTATAGGGTTGAGCTTCTAAGCTCTGTTCCTGTGGTCCCTAAAGCCTGGAGGAGGCCCTCTCCGTTCCTCCTGGGCATCCTGACTGGGTACCTCCCCCAGCCGCTTGCCTCAATATATCATATCATTCATTCAGATATTTGTACACCTCGTTCGGAGTCCACCCGTGGTCGGTTTAATTGACTGGATATGATTAGGAAAGGCACACACCAGTCTATGTCAGGTTCCACAACTGACGTATATCACAGCAAAAACACAAGTCATGACATCGAAGGAACTGCCACCAGAGCATAGAGACAGGAATTGCACCGAGACACAAATCTGGGGCAGGCAACAAAAAAAAATTCTTGCAGCATTGAATGTTCCCAAGAGATGAGCTGCCTTTATATTTAGATCAACTGTGACTCTTGTAAGAGTTGGCCATGCAGCTAAACAGAGCATTCATGAAGGAAAGGCCATGGTAAGTGACCTGTCATGTTTTAAGCCTCAATTTTGCTCATTTGTGATTCTTTGATTTCTGTTATGTTAATGTTTCTTTTGTTAATTATGTGCAGCATTCTGTGTTTTAGGTTTTTACTTTCTCATATACAAAGTACAGGGAAAGTATTGGAATCCTCCAAAAATTCCATTTCGAGATAAATCTTGATGTTTTAGACCTCCCTGAGTCCAAAAATACTATTTTTGGAATTATGTATGTGTGTGTGTATTTGTGTGTGTGTAAACATGATAACTTGAGTACGCTTTCAGTTAGGTCAACCAAATTTTGGATAAAAGTATTAGGTACAAAACGTAAATTTCTATCTCCTTTTGGGCTATTTCCGTTAACCAGAAGTGTTACATTACCTTTTATTCATTTAATTCAGTCAGATTTATTCAGCTTTACTTTTATAATAATGGTTCAATGGGGGTGGCGCAGTGGTAGCGCTGCTGCCTCGCAGTTAGGAGACCCGGGTTCGCTTCCCGGGTCCTCCCTGCATGGAGGTTGCATGTTCTCCCCGTGTCTGCGTGGGTTTCCTCCAGGTGCTCCGGTTTCCTCCCACAGTCCAAAGACATGCAGGTTAGGTCGATTGGCGATTCTAAATTGGCCCTAGTGTGTGGGTGTGTTTGTGTGTGTTCTATGGTGGTTTGGCACCCTGCCTGGGATTGCTTCCTGCCCTGTGTTGGCTGGGATTGGCTCCGGCAGACCCCCGTGACCCTGTGTTCGGATTCAGCGGGTTGGACGATGGATGGTTCAATGTATTATTAATTTGATTTGATTTGTTGTTGATGGTTCTTTAATCTACATAACATAAAAATATAGTCTTGCGGTTTACTCCTCAAACATCCATCCCCATATCTGAGACCATTCCCGATTTTTATGTATGTAAGCTGCCAGTGTTATGTACCATGTGTTTTGTGAATGATCCCTCAAAATGTACGGACACCTGCCGATCACTGCTTCCCTCTGCCCTATATCTCCAGATGGTCTCCCACAGACCCTGGTGGTTTTGAATGTACCTGGCAGTGGTGACTTTACTTGTGTTTATTTGATGTACTGGATTTCTAGACTTTGACCTTCTATGTTGTATTTGGACAATTGTTTGAATATTTGTATTGGGACTTGTTTGCTATTCATTGTCTTTGATATTACAGGCAACTCCTTTCTTGCCTTTTGTGCTTCTATCAAGCTTCATTCTTGTTACAAGCTGTTTTGTAAAGAATACATCTTTTTTTAAAGAGTCTGTGTTTGCCCTGTTACTAGCTGGGGTTTTATGGCAGTATCCCCATCCAGTGGGAATTTTTGGAGGTGTTTTTTGGGACCATATGCTTTGGGACTCCTACTCCATGATACTCTGGCTGAGCTCCAGAGAACCGATGTAGAGATGGGAGAAACTTCCAGAAGGACAACCATCACTGCAAAACTCCACAGATCTGGGCTTTATGACAGAGTGACTGAACAGAAACCTTCTCTCAGTAAAAGACACTTACCTGTAGAAGCCCACTTGGAGTTTGCAAAAAGGCAACTAAAGGATTCTCAGATTGTGAGAAACAAGATTCTCTGGTCAGAATAAGATGAATTATTGTTATGTCAGGAGGAAACCAGGCAATGCTCACTGTCTGTGCAATACCATTACTAATAGTAAAGCATGGTAGTGGCAGCATCATGTTTTGGATTTGTCTTTCAGCAACATGGGACTGGGAGACCAGATGTCTTTAAGGGAAGGCTGAACAGAGCAAAGTACAAAGATACCCTTAATGAAAACCTGCTCCAGAGCGCTCTGGACCTCGGACAAGACAGAAGGTTCAACTTCCAACAGGACAATGATCCAAAGCACAAAGCAAAAGCAACCAAGGAGGGGCATAGGGTCAACTCTGTGAATGTCCTTGAGTTGCCCGGATTTGATCTCAATCAAACATCTCTCAAGAGACCTGAAAATTGCTGGCCACCGACAGTCTCCATTCAACCTGACAGAACTTGAAAGGATCTGCAGAGGAGAACTGTGGAAGATCCCCAAATCCAGGTGTGTGAGGCTTGCCATGTCATACCTCAGACTACTCCAGTCTGTAGACGGTGTCAGAGGTGCTTCAACTAAGTACTAAGTAAAGGGTCTGAATACTTTTGTGACATTTCAGTTGTTGATTTTTAATAAAGTTGAAAAAATATCTGTTAGGGCTTGTCATTCTTGGGCATCGAGTGTTGCTTGATGTGATGAAAAAAATTAATTTAAATGATCTTAGCATAAGTAAGTAACATAACAAAATGTCAAAAAAAGGGATGTCAGTACTTTCTGAATCCACTCTATGCATAGAGTACACATGCCACTGCCACCTCTTACAAAAAAAAGTTAAATATTAGCATACTAGCTGCATGTGGTCTTCGGGACAATAAAACAATACAAAGACTACTGAGTAACTAGTTTTACTATATTCGTGAACTTGGAGAGGCGTCAGCTAACTCTTAAGAATTACCCAGGACAGAGGATGTGGGCCCTCCTGTGCTTGCTGCCCCACTGTCTTTCGTAAGAAGACAATGAGGGTACCACATCTAAGCCATATTACTGGCATATGAGTCCTATTTGTCTTTGAGAAAAAACCTCCAGACAGACAATGTTTTCAGTGGAAACTTCAAGCCTTGCCCTCCGTTGTGGAGGTGTTTCATTTGCATGTGGATGAGCCACAGTGTCTGTTTTGTTTCAGTCTCTTCATCTGAGTCATTAGCACGATGCTGTTGTTGTTACACAGCAGTGTTTGCTGTACAGGGGTCTTTCGTAGTGAGAACGCATGCAAGTGCCAAAAATATGTAAAAGTGCATGCATGAGCCATCTAGTAGCTGTGGTTAAGTGTAAGCAGACTGCTCCATACACGCACAGGTCTTTTGTTTTTATATATCTAATAAGATAAGCCACAAATGTAATTAGTAATATTTTGAGTTTGAACAAATTTTGTAAGACAAAAATCTTTCTTTAGTAACATAATTTTTTTCATTGAAAGCACAGATTTCAAAAATATCTTCACTTCCATGATTAATATTTAATGAAGCTTTTCCTGGAAAAAAATAACAGTACTGAACAAGTTTCTGTAAATATTAACTAGGCTGAGGAACCATTATAACAGGATCTTGGACCAGCCCTCAATGCAGAACATTTTCAACTCTTTAACATTCTTGGATTTGAGCTTGTAGAGTGTCATCTTAAATTCATACCAGAGGTTTTCAGTTGGATTCAAATCTGGAGACTGTGATGACCAATGGGAATCTTTGATGTTGTGCTCTTGCAACAATTTCTGTGTTGATTTTGATATGTGTTTAGGGCCATTTTCTTGTTGAAAGGTCCATCCATGGCTGAGTTTCAACCTTTTGAGAGAATCAGCCAGGTCTTGGGCTAAAATCTCCTGGTGTGAAGTAGAATTCATTCTTCTGTTATTCTTCACAAGTGCCTCTGAACCACTTTCAGCAAAACAGCTTAAAGCATCAGTGATCCACCACCATAGTGCATAGGGGATATCAAGTACAGCCCCCTTTTTGTGCCAAACAAAACAGGTGCCACCTACACCTTTGCAGATAATGGACGGAAAAGTTCCATTCTTGACAGAAAAAGAAGTATGGGGTATATTACAGCACAAAGGAAGTAAAGCATAATGATTCACAGAAGTGGAGCAGCATTTTACAACTCAAGAAACAGGTGGAAATATTGTTAAAATAATGGAGCCACACAAGGGAGAGACTGTGAGGAGGAGAAACAGGTGAGGCCATGACTCTCATAAAGACAGAGTGCATTAATGAAAAAGGCAGACTGAAAGTGCATTTCAGACTGACAAAGAAGACAATGTGTGGCTTTACTCTCAACTTAGGACAGCAAGTCATAATTAATAGAAGATCAGGCTGTTTTCACATCCCACGGATGTTGATAGCTGGCCACATTTTCACGATGGTTAAGGGTTCATTCCTGCAAAGTCAAGACTGCAATGTGCCCGGCCTAACAAAGGTGCAGCAGTACCTCCACTTGAAGAGAGTAGCATGCTTCAGCAACCAAAGGGTGATGTTTTGACCACATCACAGAAGGATGCCAAATTTGTATTGTTGTTGGCATATTGATTCGGCAAAATTTTACACCGGATGCCCTTCCTGACGTAACCCTCCCCATTTATCTAGGCTTGGGACTGGCACAAAGAAACACACTGGCTGCCAAGGAAGAGGAAAAGAGGACGGCCTAAGCGAAGGTTTATGGATGTGATGAGAGAGGACATGCAGGTGATAGGTGTAACAGAGCAAGATGCAGAGGACAGAAAGAAATGGAAGAGGATGATCCGCTGTGGAAACCCCTATCGGGAACAGCCGAAAAAAGAAGAAGAAGAGAAGGATGACAAAGCTGGTGATAAGTAAGGAGTCACCTCTGTTAAAGGTAAACAGCAATGTGCAGACGTTTCTAGTGGAAAAGGTGGGAAACTGGTGGCAGAAGTGTTGAGCCTATTGAGAAACTGAGCTGCATACTATACAGTATGTACATGGAGGTTTCACATAAGAGAATGTGGGCTACAAAGGCCTAAAGATGTAGCTGAGAGAGCTTGAAGGGGGGCAGTGTAACAGCAATGAACTGTACATATCTGGGCTGATATACCTTTGACATACTTTAGGGAGGGTGCTATGAGTGTTATGTGAGTATATGGACAATAATGAATGGTCACAAACTGTCCCTAAAACCAAAAAACAGTAATAGAGCCCAAAAGTACAATGTTAAGAAAGATTTATTAAGCAACGGCTAAACAAAAGAGGAAGAAAACAAAGTACATCTAAAAAGGTAAAACAATATAAACCAATTAAACAAACTATGTCCCGAGAGCCTACTCAATGTTTAATCTAGTAGGATTAGCCTAATGCACATAATACTAAACAAACACTCCTGTGCCACCTTTCACCACACCTCTCTACACAAAGGACCTGGTACTTCCTCCAATGGGTTCAGCATTTGTGAAATGCAGGCAGCTCTTGTGAAATGCTCGCTTCCTGACTCAAAGCTCTGGAGAGCAGGAGGAGCTATTGGGGAACAGTGCTGTACTAATTCTTGGTGTATGACACGAGACAGTTCAGTTGTATGAAATGTTAAATAGAGGTGTTGGGATTCATCTATAAGGAGTTCCCTTTGGTGGTTTCTGCATTTCTGTACAAAAAATATAATAGTGGACTCCAGATAGGTTAAGGAACCCATGTGCAGTATATTGTACAGAGGTAACACAGCATGCTTTATCAAACTGGAGGATTGTTGATTTGGATTCCCCATTACTTTCATTTATCTAACTAATTCAGGGTCTTTTGTCCGGTACTGTCCTGTTTTAGTCATAATTAGTGGCAACCCCTGTTTACCATTCCCAATTGGCATCCTTTTCTTCCATTAATTCATTTCCTAAACCTGATTATCCACAGTGGGGTGGGAGAAGCTGGAGCCTATCCTAGAAAACAATGGGTGCAAGGCAGGGACAATTCCTTGGACTGGGTGCCAGCCAATCGCAAAGCAAACACATACGTACACATTGGCATATTTAGTATTGCCAATCCACCTAACCCACATGTTTTTGGACTGTGGAAGAAGCCCAGAGCACCTGAGTAAACAGTCATTAACATGAGGAGAACATGCAAGCTCCATGGCGACAACACCTGGGATGAGCCTTGAGCCTCAGTCTCCTTGCATATACTGTACATACCCCTTAATGGACTGGAATACATGTATTAATCACGGGGTGTTGTCTGTGGCTTACAAGGAAATGATGACTCACAGAGAAATCACAGTATGAGAGGAACTTCAAATAAGATCAAGTAAGTGAAAGAGGCTACTGACTTTTTTTTCTGTATGGCATATATGAGTCTGAATAAGTGGGGGTCGGGTGGTCTTTTAGATTAGGAGCGCAGATTTTTTTTCAGCCGCATCTGGGTGGAGTTTCTCATTTTTTCTGTCCTCCTTGGTCATCTGACCATAGCATTGGACTTGTTGTTATAACCCTAAGTGCCTTAAATACTAATCCATAATTAAGGCCTCACCAGTCCCTCAGTGTTGCAAGACCAGTTCAACCTCTCACTGGTGTAGACCCCTAAGTACTTGCAGCAGGCTCTTTGTCCTTAGGAGACTGTGTTCCTTTAATGTGGTTTGTGACATCCTTTACATGTTGTATAACTCTGTGATGACCAGTGTGATTTTCTACACTGTGATGTGTTGACAGCAGGAAACATCACTTCAGGAAAGCCCCCCAAATCAACAAACTAATTAAAAAGGCAGGCTCAGTTATGGGGTGCACTCTGGAGCCCCTGGAGGTAGCAGCAAAGGAGAAAATTAAAACCAAACTGAGCGCCATTCTGAACAATTCTGTATATCCTCTCTCTGACACTCGAACACTGAGGACTTTCAGCCAAAGAATTATTCACCAGAACTGTGTCTGGAAAGAGCAATATGCCTGCATAATGCCTTAGTGGGACTGGGTCTGTCAAGTCAGAAATTTTCTTTCTTTTTAATGTTCTTGCCTTTTAGTCATTCTGGTGTGTGCTTATTCCATAGTGTGTATTTATTTATTTTTCTATTTATGTATTCATTTATTTAAGGAGCATCTGTGAAGAGCCAAATTTCTACTCAGGGGATAAATAAAATACTCTATCTATCTATCTATCTATCTATCTATCTATCTATCTATCTATCTATCTATCTATCTATCTATCTATCTATCTATCTGTTAATTGTGTATTGATTTATTCTTATTTACTATTTTTGCCATTTCATTTATTCATTCATATCTTACTGCTCATTTGTAGTTTTTCTAATTTTATTGCTATATTCCTTTAACTTCTTGTGAAGTATTTTGACACATACCTTATATGAAATACACGTTGTTGTTATCTCTAGGATTGCCTGCAGACTGGTATAGCTCATTGCTACGCTTTCAATTCACTGTTAAAGCGGGTAGCAATAAACAAATATCTGTTTGAACCTAAATACTGTCTTCGTCGAATTCTTCCCCCAGCCGCTGCCCCGTTTTATACATCTAACACACATAAATCATACACACACTTACTACACACGAACACCTAACAGTATACTGGTGATCTGTTTGAACACTTACTGATCGTCAGTTAATCACGTGCAGCACATGGCTATAAGGAAATTCTTTTATGTTTTCAAACATGGCTTTTGCATGTTGAATTACTTCTGGACGAATAAAAATGACAGAAAAATCTGTTATGTTGTTTTAAATATAAAGTTGCATTTATCAACTTTTAGGATCTGATTAGGACTACATGATAGTTACAGTTAATTCTGTCCTGATAATGTAAAGCCGTCAACGAAAAAGTGGGTGCGCTTACCTTTGCACGTGATTGCATACGTAGTATTAAAATACGCACAAAAAACTGGAATGTTCCTGCACCTTATATAAATTCATATGCAGTACCTTCACAGAAGTACGTATCCATTACAAGTACATCTGGCATACAAATAAACATACACTTGTATAAATACACAAACACTGACATAAACTCACGCACCCTAACAGTCACTGATATCACACCATGCCCACAATTGCGCAATTTCTTAAACTTTATTATTCACAGTCTGTTTTGCATTCTTTCAAGAGGCGTGAATATCATTAGGATTCTCCAAAAATAACTGATGATCAAACGCGTTATCTTTTTAATAAAGACGCATTTTTTGAGAAACAATTTGAAAAGATGTACAGGGTATCAAGCGGACTTTTTTGTTGGCACGTTGCATTTGTCCTGCAGTTCCATCTATGAGCGTCTCTCTCCGAATGAAAAAATTATTTGTCACGTGACCGTGCACATCCGTTTAGGTTTTTTAAAATGTAAAAATAAAAGTGTTTAAAATCAGCCTGTACAGAATGTCACGCAGGAGTAAGTCGATCAACCTAGCACCGTAGACTGTACGCGGGTCATCGTTAATGACAGGCAGTACACGCGACGGAATGGACGATCGGAAGGGTTGCCTGCGACAGCTGCGCCGTCTGCTCTGTGCCGCGGATTGCACTGCGCGACAGTAGTATTGTTGCTTCGCGAGGAAACACTCAGGAATTGGCCCCGCCCACTCAGTCTCAAGACTGGAGTCAGAAAAGTTTTATTTTTTTATCGACTCGGATTACCATTTCGTCTGTTGATTCTCTCGACTGTTATTTAATAAAGAAGGAAGAGGGGACATACGAGGTTAGTAACTCTCGCTCGATTGTTTATCATACTACTCTCTTGTTGGCTTTTTGCGTTCGTTCTTTTCATTTTCTCTTTACGTTGTGTTGCGTTGAGTAAGAGTTACGATATGAAGGTCTGCTTAACTGAGCCATTTTGCTTTTCGGAGGGCATCTTGTAAGGGATTCTAACATAAAAGAGGACTTTTTGCATTTAATGGTTTTCTGTGTTCGGATGAACTGTCGAGACTGGCTCTGAGTGTCGTTCAATAACAGTTCGTGTAGTTAACTTTTTATGCCAGATGTGTATTACCATTCGGTTAGAATTATACATACACATACGGAAACGCTGAAAAATCTAGTTATTATTAATGTAGTGGGAAAGTAGCGAAGCAAGTTGGGGCAATAGGGGCATCTTGTAGCCCAAAGAGGGTATACGGTCGCTCTGTGGTAAATTTTCGAAACCGATTTGGATACAAGTTGCCGCCATTCCTTTTGGGTTCTCAAACTTTTAATGGTTTTCCGACTAATAGCAACCCATTTTCCTTGGGTTTTGTCAGTAAGGACGTCCTTTAGGTGTAGCATTTCTAATGGAGGAGTAATTTGATGGCGACTTGTAAAGTCGACAGTTGTTTCAAAAAAGAATAACGGAAGGACCGCAATGTCCGCTAGCAATAACATACGGAAAAGTTATATTTATATATATTTTCAAAACAGCCTAATTTGATTAATAGAGCTGGTGCCAATAAAACCACCATCAGGATATTGCAGGAACCAGATCTGGACAGAGAATCAGGCAATCACATGTCCAATTATAAATTGTAAGCAGGCCCAACCTGTACATCTACAGAGTTGTTTGAGGAAAATCCAAAATACCAGGAGGAACAACACATGCAGACCAAGGAGAACATGCAGACTCAACATGGCCAATGGTTAGGCTCAGCATGCCAACCCACAAAGCTGGTGCCACATTTACATGCAGCATATATATATGTAATATACTGTATATATACTGTGTATATACTGTAATATAACACTTGTGTCAAATGTCCTTGTTCCAGGGCACACAGTGATTCAGAGAAGGTGATTGAACAGTGGTTGATAGTAAATAGAACACACCCCAGGTCATCGGTCAACCTTAACTGATAAACTACAAATTTGGGAATATATAATAATAATGTAAAAATAAAAAATAATATTTTTTCAAAGAAAGCAATGTGTTTACTTATGTAGTGAACTTTTGCCTATGGCTGGTTTTATTTTTAAAAACACAAAACATACTGCACAGCGAGCTGCTGTGGAAATGGTTGAAATGATCTATAGCTCCTCAGGACCTAAAGCATTCACATCATAGTCCACAGTTTCACAAGTACACTATTCACCAACCCAGGGTGAGTCGCCCATGTTTTCTCAGGTTTTAAAGTACAAAAGGTTAGATACACCGTTTGCGGAAAAAAACACCCACATGCACTTTAATCTTGAAGTCCTGCAAGCAGTGTCGCTTTTTTTATTTTAGAGTGTGCCCATCGATGAAGCACACGTTTTGTCCTGAGCTGCTCAGTATTTAAATTAAACATTTTAAGTGGTTGCCCGGGTATAATTTTCCAGTGACAACTAACAAAATGATTCAGCCATTAGTGAAGTGGAATGTATTGTAGTATCAGCTTACCTACTGTAATGCAATGAGAAGGAGTGCAGGTCATTTAATGCATCACTAAAAAGTGCTGAAAACATTTTTTTTATGTTATTAAGATTTTTGACAAATAGTTTGTGTCTTTATTTTTATCTTGCATTTGTAGTAAATTTTGGATTCTAAAAAGGGGCGGATGGATGTACTATATGATTAATTAATGGTGGATGCAGATTACCTTTCATAGCGTGCGCACAGTTATATAGCAGTCCTAAATATAAAGGAGAGACACAATGGCCATTTCCAGTCAGAGAATCCATACATTGGAAAAGTCAACAGCTAGTAGTTCAGGTCAACATAATAAAATTTACAATAATAATATTTTCACATTTAAGTCAATTTATTTTATTGCTGTTGTTTGTAAGCACAGTACCAGTGACATTAGGATGCCTCTAAAAAAAGGAGATCTGATCCATCCAAAAGAATCAGTTCACAGCTGAATTTAAAGTGCAAAACATTACAAGACAGGGTGGCACAATGGTGAGATTTGTTGCCTGACGGCTATAGGCGCCACAGTTCAGTTCCCAGCAGAGTGTGGAGTTTGCAAGTGCTGACACTTTTTATATAAATTTATGCTGTTTGTTCCTGTTTACTCCCCAAAGACAGACGTGTTGTGCAGCTGGAATCGTACAGTATGCTCACAGCGAATGTGACAAGTGCACAAATGTATCCTGAGATGGACTTGCAAACCATCCAGGCTTTTTTCTGGTTCCAGGCCCAATGGCACAAGTATAGACTCTGGCTCACCATGATCTCATTTCCAATTTAAAGGTTTTAGAAAACAGATGAATAATTGATTGACTACAAGTCAGAAATCACATTTAACTTTTAAAAATGCACAGCAATACTGATCATTCCATACTGAGAGAAATACCTTATCATTATAGACTACTGTGCTAAAACAAATGAAGATATTAGGAATGTCATTTTTGTCACAAATACAAACTCATTTAAATGTGCCCTACACAATAATTTAAATTATCGTTTGTTTTTTTTTAAGAGAACACTTTGATCAGAAAGTATTACATTTACATGAGTTTTTTTGGAGTATTTAGTAAAATCAGACTGTGATGTGATATAATGTTCTGACTTCTATATACCTCTTGTATCAGAAAAAATGGATATATTGAATATGTGGGTTCTCAGGAATCTCTTGACATCCTGTACATTTTTGCATTCTGTATTAAATAAGCAGCTAAACCAGGATTCTTTCTCAAAACGTAAACCAGATTTCAAAATAAAAAAGTCTCACATCCCCTGATTCAGTACTTACCATAGGACAACATTGTACCAGGAACTCTTTTCAGTTAAACATTTACCAACCTTGCATGGCAGGATGGTGTAGTTGTTGCCCGTGCTTTTTCAAGTTTGTCACACACCATCTATAAACTGCAGTCTTTAAGTCTTGCCACAGATTTTCTGTTGGATTCAGTCTGGGCTTTGACTTGGTCTCTTGGAGACATGTTTTTATTTTGTTACAGCACTCCATTTTGCATTTGCATTGGGCTTTGACAGACTGTTGCACGTTTTTCCCTGGATATTTATACAGTGCATGATTTCTTGGATCTTTTCTTCAATTTTTACAAGCTTCTCTTTAAATCATAATGAAACAATGACCAAATTCATCATATCCCTATTACTGCTCTTGTTTCAGGTCTTTCCACCTTTGCTTCATGTAGCGATGATGTGGCATATTTACATTCACTCATTTGACTGACACCTTTATCCAAGGTGTTTTACAACATTTGAGATACAAATTGTTAAATTACTTTGCAGATTGAGGTCACACAGTGCCAGTAGTGTGACTTGAACCCATAACTTCGATGTTGGACATCCAAAGCCTTAACTACTATGCCACACTGCCATTTTATTTCCTTTGCAACACATACAGTATATATCATTTCACAGAGAGACCAAAATGTGCCATTTCAGTCTCATCAGACCACAAAACTTTCTCCCACATGCATGGCATGTTTATTACGTGGTTTTCAACTCTTTTTTTCAGCAGTTGCTTCCTTCCTGTTGCTATTCTATTTACTTCATGGTTGTAGGGTAAACTTGAAAATTTAAACAGTGTGGGCAGAAGGGAGCATCCATGAACATAGGAATAAACAAAATAAAGCCAAGTAAATCAAGAGAAAGAGGTTAACAAACAGAAGGAAGTAGACACAACTTCATACAGTAGATTATGTAGTATCTTACCTGTAGGCTTCCTCCTTTACACTTAACGCACTAGCCGTACCTGTCCATATCCTCCCTGCTCACTACTTCTGCCTAACAGGGTCACCGTGATAACATATCTCTCTTACTCTTGCCAGCTGCACAATTAAACTCAACTTTCAGTACAACTGGCATACTGTTGTGATTTTCATCTTGATCTTGACCAAAACAGTATCTCAGTCAGTTTGTGTACAGAGTCACCTTATATCATGTGTAATAATTTTGAATGTTATTTTTTTTTTTTTTACTCATGGGTGTCACTATTGTTCCAGTTGTTTTTTCAGGTCTTGGCTTTGTTGTTGATGACACTGGCACCCTGTTTCCAGTAATGAGATTTGCTGCATTGTGATATGTGACATTATTCCACTGCATTTAAGATGGTAGTGCATTCTAGTCTGTACTGTAGCTTCAGAGAAAATTGAGAATGAGTGAAAGAAAATTTTTGAAAGGTCTTAATTTTTTAAATTAGCAATTTGTGCATCTTATTTAAAGCTTTTGGTGATCGTTCTTTTTCTGTTCATGTTATACTCAGCCTGAACCTCTGCTTTTCTGTTTTGTTTCCTGATCCGTTTGACCACTTTTTAAGTCTAAACTTACCATTGTTCCCACCTTGGTTTTAATACATATGGCAAGGAGGACAATTTGAAGTGTTTATGTGGGACTACTTCTTGTTACCTGAGGTCATGAAATGGTTAGGGAACTCCTAGGACCATCATGTCAGAGCTCCCCCTCGTGGCTGTAGGTGTTTTTGCAATCCTGGTCTTTTATTAAAGGACCAAGCAAACCCAACACTCTAACTTCCACAAGCACTGCATTATAACTATCTCAGGGGCTTCATGCACAATACTGAGGAAAAGCACTCTGTTGATAATGTCTAAATGTTACTGTCAATGGTAACTTTTCCAGTGACTTACCATCCGACCTCTGTCCTGTCCTATGTCAGTGTTATTTCAATTATGGTATCTATTGGGTCAGCATTAATAAACAGCCATTATCTTATACAGCATCAAGTATAGAGACCTGTGCAGTGGTTTAAAGTATTCCTTAGTCTGCCACATTCATCAGTTTCTGGAACTCCGCTAACTCAGCTTGTGTGACCATAATGAAATTTTCTTCCCCAAGTCTGTACCTTTAAATGATTCATTATGCAGCCTTTTTTGATATTCTTTTCACTTTCACTTCCTGAAAAGGAAAACAAATGAAGCTGGTGTGACTGGACATATTGCGGCCCTGTGTAATGAGCAACCAAACTCTTCTGAACTTTCTTAAGTAGTGGCTGCAAAGAATTATGTAGTCAAGTGTTTTCTCTTGTTTTTTTGTTTGATTATTTGACTGAATTGAATTAAGTGAGGTTAAAATGGATGACCAGCTGATTTTCTTAAATGAATGTTTAATTAATGATAAAAACTTTTTATCTTTTACGCAATGAACGTTTAGGATTATCAATATGAGAAATGCTGTAGGGAACAGAACATGCATTATTACTATCTCATATTTGGTAGATATGATTAACAAAGGTGACTTAAAAGATCAGAATGCATTACATATTTTTCCCCTCTAATTTTTTTTTTTTTACTGGTGGCACACAGGTAGATAATTGGGTCACCTAGTAAGTCAAAAGCAGAACTGGAACAGTCAACTTTATGCACTCAACTTTTAATGTACACTTTGCTTTCATTCACTGTGACAAAAAGACTAAATAAGGATTAAATAATGATAGTTGATATATCCATGGGCGGCACGGTGGCGCAGTGGGTAGCGCTGCTGCCTCGCAGTTGGGAGATCTGGGGACCTGGGTTCGCTTCCCGGGTCCTCCCTGCGTGGAGTTTGCATGTTCTCCCCCTGTCTGCGTGGGTTTCCTCCGGGCGCTCCGGTTTCCTCCCACAGTCCAAAGACATGCAGGTTAGGTGGATTGGCGATTCTAAATTGGCCCTAGTGTGTGCTTGGTGTGTGGGTGTGTTTGTGTGTGTCCTGCGGTGGGTTGGCACCCTGCCCGGGATTGGTTCCCGCCTTGTGCCCAGTGTTGGCTGGGATTGGCTTCAGCAGACCCCCGTGACCCTGTGTTCGGATTCAGCGGGTTGGAAAATGGATGGATGGATGGATGGATAGTTGATATATCCATGGGCGGCACGGTGGCGCAGTGGGTAGCGCTGCTGCCTCGCAGTTGGGAGACCTGGGGTCCCGGGTTCGCTTCCCGGGTCCTCCCTGCGTGGAGTTTGCATGTTCTCCCCCTGTCTGCGTGGGTTTCCTCCGGGCGCTCCGGTTTCCTCCCACAGTCCAAAGACATGCAGGTTAGGTGGATTGGCGATTCTAAATTGGCCCTAGTGTGTGCTTGGTGTGTGGGTGTGTCTGTGTGTGTCCTGCGGTGGGTTGGCACCCTGCCCGGGATTGGTTCCCTGCCTTGTGCCCTGTGTTGGCTGGGATTGGCTCCAGCAGACCCCTGTGACCCTGTGTTCAGATTCAGCGGGTTGGAAAATGGATGGATGGATGGATGGATATATCCATAGTGATAATACACTTAAATTAATAGTAAACAACACAACAGAAAATCAACAAACACAGGCCATATGAAAGTTATTATCCAGGTTCCTGGGTTGCTTTCATCCATTTTTCATGGTATTTGACATCCTAAAGATTAAGTTTGGTATTATATTAGTTAAAGTTATTTCTTCATAATCATGGTATACTGTATATTCATTTGCCACGATTCACCACATGTTTTTAAGTTTCCATGTGTAAAATGAATATGCTGTATATCATGATTGCAAATAAATAAAAGTTGATTTGAAAAATATTGAACTGTTCCTTTAAAAGGCAAGGCCTTTTCTTGTCACTTCCATGCAGATCTTCTCCTATCTGATCATTCCTTCCAGCTTCATCACAGTCTGGCGCTTCACAGTTGCAAGCAACCTCTTCCTGTTTCTCTTCAAAGCACCACCTTCAGAGCAGCCTTTACTCTGCATCTGCACTGACCCTCCTCATTGTCCTGTCTACATTATACAGCTCACCATGTGCTTCACATAAACTTGATCATTTACCAGAGAAGGCCATTTTAGAAACTAGATAAAAATAATCACTACCATCTGGAAAAGTCAAACAACAGAATTTAAAAAGTGCTTTTTAAAGTAAGATTTATGATATGTGAAGGTTACAATTCCCTTCTTTTTGTTTTACTTTCCTAATTTAAATGATTTGAGCATGTTCTACCAGAAGTAGTGATCCAGTTTGCATAGAAACCTGCGTGGAAGACCAGCGTGGCCAGGTATGCAAATGGTCAAGTTCATGATTGGTCAACATTACCAGTAGAGCAAAAGAGTATGACTTGAGCCCCAGAGACCATCCTCATTGTAGCTTCACTTCAACAAATCCACATCACAGCCAAGTAGTTTCAATGTCAAAATGTTAATTTTTTATGGCTTTCACTGCACTATCGTACATGATGTTAATAACAATTTCACATACATATTCCTAGCATATTACAGTTAGCCCTTATGATTTGTGTGAGTTAGTGGCAATGAACCCCTGCGAATGTTAAAATCCACAAATAAAATTTGAAACTATGATTGTACAGTTTTTTTAAGTTTATTGCCCAAAAAAGGTTTGTATGTATCCTAAGAACAGAGACAGATAACACACACACACAATAAATAAATAAATAACTAGCTTGCAACATACTGAGGAACACTTACACTGTGCATGGCTGGATGTAGCCAAGATTCTCTTTGTCTACCTAAAGGACTCCATGCCCTTACTTTTGTCTTGTTAACTGTGGGGTGTTTTCTCCTATACTAAAGACCCCCATATGTGGCGTGATTGTAAATGAATAATGCTTTTCATATACTGGCTTCCATTTATATTGGACCTCTGCCTCATTTGACACTAAAGTGGGTAGTCATCCTTCCATCTCTTCAATCCACTTTGCTTTTCCACTTTACTCTTTTAGTAGTTTTCTCACAATGTGCTGTAAGTGGCATATGAACAGTTCCTCAAACTCTCCTCTTTAATCACACAAAGTCCTTATTGCAAATGTTGTGGCTTTTGAATTGTAACCTGTCATACATTTCACATTAATTTTATCAATGAAACCTCTTCTGAAACTTTTCTGTTTTGAGACTTTTGAGTTGCACCTTGACTATTATTATCATTGCATGTGTCACAAAATGAATTGCACCATGGCCTGCACACATTCATGAAACTGTATTTTAGTACTTACATTTCCATTTTACATAACTTTTATTACTACATAGATCACACAGGGGCATTTCTGCATTATATCCAGTAGGGCAAAGCCTCACTAGATGTACCAAATAAGTAACAAGCTTCCATCAGTAATTTCATTTATCATTTAAATGTTAATAACAACTCTCAACTTGGTCTTATTTTTTACATTTTTCTATCATATGCTCAATGTAATTACTTACCTTGAAACATATTACTTCTTGTAATAAGTGATATTGTCCTTATGCCAGCTGCTGCCAGCATGTTTCTGGCTGAGGTGTGGACCAGTTGTCCTTGCAGTGAGGGTGCACATGTCCAGCCTGACCTTTCCAGTTTAGCATTGGGGTTGACGGTCATTTTCCATATTAAAATTAGGCCTGCCGGTAGTTGTTGTTTGTTTTTTTATTCACATTTGCATTTCTGGCTCAAGCTTTTCCCAGTAAACAAGTACAGTTGACTCCTTAACACTAGAATTACCAAAGCCTATGAAAAAACTCATAAATCTGTCCCACCTTAAGTCCCACCTTAAATCCCTTCGCAACTCTCCATCAGCGTCTTTTGTCTTGTAAATGTATCAATAAGCAGCAAGCAGCCTGCTATCACATCCCCCCAACGTCGATCAAGGTTTTTTCAGCTCAAGTCTGTTTACCTGCGTGTCAGTTGCTTAGAGTTGTATAGACTAGATTAAATACTATATCGTTATTTGGAACACATGCATTTCATGTGTGTTCCATGTCTACAACAATCTATGTAAACACATTGTTAAACAAAACACGTTAACATTGTTAACAAAAACGTTTTTCATGTTTTAGTAATAATTGACAAAATGGAGACATGAAGCGTACAATGTGTGAAGCCTGAAGTCCAAATATCAAATAAATACTTTCACAAAAGGTACAAGTATAACAAAACAAGTGCGCTTTTATTCAAGAATACAACTGCAGAAAAAGAACCCACGTTGACACATCCTCACTATGATTGCTTTGGTGGTGTAATGGTAAGAACTGCTGTCTGCTAATCTAAGGGTCACGGGTTTACTCCAAACGACTGTTTTGAGAAGTGAGGTGCTCTTATTCTTGCAATTTCAGAATAAAAACATACATTTGATTTGAGTCTGTAACAGCCGGTGTAAATGTATGGTACTTGTAAAGGTTAGTGTTGTTTTTTTAAGTCAGTTTTATTCTCCCAGTTATGTTCACACTCCCCCTGATCTGACACTGCTGTTTTCACATAAAGACGCGCTATAGCAGAGGTGAACTCAGATGATGACGAGGGTTCTACATCGGAGAAAGAATGCATGTTGCATTCCTATCCTTCTCCATCTCCTATTAATGATTTATGGTTTCCATACTAACATTTCTCTTTTAATGTTATTGATCCTTTATCAGTCATTTTTGTTGTTTCATGTTTCTGCTGAGGAAACATTCAGGTGTCAGCCCCCATCCCAGGGACCATCCTTCTGGACATGGCAAGGTGGGAATGCAAACTTAGGACCTTGAGAATAACAAGCAGTGGATTCTCCTACTCATCTAATCAGAGACTTTTCATTATCCAGCAGGATGTCGGGCAGTTCAGCTGAGATGGAGCGTTCCTGCACAATAGCAAGTGCGTCTCTCAGCTATGCTGTGTGCGTACCACTGGGTCTGTCATGCCAATAGTTTTTTCCCCAAATAATTGCAATTAACACATTTGGCTTACCACCAAATCTCAAACGCCACCTTCTGCTAACTTCACAGGATATTGTTCATTGAAAGTACTTTCTTCTGCCTTCTACCAAGTTTAATCTCTTTGTCTTACTTAAATATTCAATTTATTATCACAGTTTATTTTATTTCATTCAATTATCTATACTAATAAAAGGCAAAGCCCTCACTGACTCACTGACTGACTGACTGACTGACTGACTCACTCATCACTAATTCTCCAACTTCCCGTGTAGGTAGAAGTCTGAAATTTGGCAGGCTCATTCCTTACAGCTTACTTACAAAAGTTAGGCAGGTTTTATTTCGAAATTCTACGCGTAATGGTCATAACTGGAACCTGTTTGACTGACTCATTCATCACTAATTCTACAACTTCCCGTGTAGGTAGAAGGCTGAAATTTGGCAGGCTCATTCCTTACAGCTTACTTACAAAAGTTAGGCAGGTTTCATTTCGAAATTCTACGTGTAATGGTCATAACTGGAACCTGTTTTTTGTCCATATACTCTAATGGAGGAGGCGGAGTCACGTATTGCATCATCACGTATTACGCCTCCTACGTAATCACGTGAACTGAAAACGAGGAAGAGATTTACAGCACAAGTCAAACGCGGGAACGAAGGTAAATGACGTTAATTGTTGACTGTCTTTTAATACTGTGTACTTGTTGAGTGTCTTTTAATACTGTGTAAGCATACATATTAACACATGTGCAATTAAACGTGTGCATTTACGGGGTGATTTCTCAGGCTTAAAAGCTCGCCTTTTATTAAAAAGGTAAATGCAAACTCTTTTCATTCTGAAGGGCACAAACCACGTTAGATTTCAGCCGTTAAACGCGCAAAAATGTCGGTACACCAGATAAATAAGCGCAACATATTATCAGTTGTATTGTATGCTTACAATACATATAGAAATGTGTTAATCGTTAAGTAATATTATGGGATGGTGTTTTTCGACTCGCGCTTTGATTTAAACGATTGCATGTCTTGGTGGGTTTGCGTAGCTTATTGTCAATATCTTTACAGCTCTTTTTAAGACTTAATTTAAAAAGGTTTTCTTTTCTTCTTAATAAAAATTTAAAAGCAGTACTTCGCCGGTGCGAAGCGCTCACTTCACTCCCTTACGGGAATCGAACCTCGGACGTCAGCGCTAGAAGCTAAGCCCCTAAAATTGCGCCACGGCGTGTGGTTCGTTTATTTGACAGCATGTAGATCGGGGTAATTACATTCACGGCATTCGTAGTCTGATTCACAATCTGATTGTATGGGTGGTTACCTACCAGGTAACGCTTATGGTTAGCCAGCAAGTCATCTCGAAGTGATCACTCGAGTGAACGCAGCTTCACAAAAAAACAGATCCTTAACAAACTGTTATTGGTATATTTTCCCTCAATTTTAAAAGGTTTTCTTTTCTTCTTAATAAAAATTTAAAAGCAGTACTTCGCTGGTGCGAAGCACGGGGATTTGAGCGACTGACGCATACAGACATATTCATGAGTGCAGGTACTTCGGAAAGAAAGCACCGTGTAAACCTAAACTTTAAATTAAGTTCATAGACCTACAAAAGTTTGCCATTGATTTGAGGCAAGATTGCTTTTCTCATGTACAACTATACGTTGCATTCTTAACAGTAAGCTTGCACAGCTTGGTCATATTACAACCTGAGTGCTGAACTGACAACGTCGTATACAAACAGAACTATAACAATCGTAATAAACAAACAAAAAAAAAAGCGAAGAACCCTTGGATTTAATAAAAAGGCTCTTTCCTTGGCGAAGCAAGGAAAAAGGAAGACCTTATATGGCGTTCGTTTATAAAACAGCGGAAAAGCTGTGTTAAGGCTGCTTCACAAAAAAACAGATCCTTAACAAATTGCTATTGGGATATTTTCCCTCAATTTAAAAAGCTTTTCTTCTTCATAAAAATTTAAAAGCAGTACTTCGCGGGGATTTATATATATATATATATATATATATATATATATATATATATATATATACTAGCAAAATACCCGCGCTTCGCAGCGGAGAAGTAGTGTGTTAAAGAGGTTATGTAAACATATATATACATAAACATATATACTTATATATACATATCTACATATACACATATCTACATATATACATATATATATATACATATACACATCCGCATATATATACATATATCAACATATATATACACATACATATACACACATACATACATACACACACACATATATATATATATATATATACACATACAGACACATATATATATACATATACATATTTACATATCTACATATATATACACATATATATATATCTACATACATACACATATATCTATCTATCTATCTATCTATCTATCTATCTATCTATCTATCTATCTATCTATCTATCTATCTATCTATATATCTCTATCTATCTATCTTCTATATCTATCTCTATATATATATATATATATATATAACTATTTATATATATATATATCTATCTATTTATATATATATATATATATATATATATATATATATATATATATATATATATATATATATATATATATATATATATATATATACATATATATCTCTATCTATCTATATATATATATCCCCGTGCTTTGCAGCGGCGAAGTACTGCTTTAAAATTTTTATTAAGAAGAAAACCTTTTTAAATTGAGTGAAAATATACCAATAAAAATTTGTTAAGGATCTGTTTTTTTGTGAAGCTGACTTCACACAGCCTCTCCGCTGTTTTATAAACGAACGTCATATAAGGTCTTCGTTTTTCGTTGCTTTGCCAACGGAAGCAGCCTTTTTATTTAATCCTGTTTTTACGATTGTTCTGTTTGTATATCACATTGTCAGTTCAGCACTCCGGTTGTAATATGAGCAAGCCGTGCAAGCTTACTGTTGAGAATGCAACGTATAGTTGTACAGGAGAAAAGCAATCTTGCCTCAAATCAATGGCAACCTTTTGTAGGTCTATGAACTTAATTTAAACTTTAGGTTTACACGGTTCTTTGTTTCCGAAGTACCTGCACTCATGAATATGTCTGTATGCGTCAGTCGCTTCATATGTTCACGTGAGCCGCTCTCTTGTGTGATGTTGCGATGTCCACGGCTTTATTTAATGTTAGCTAAGACCCGGCACTTAAACGTTTCTTGCTACAGCAATTTTAACTCCGTTACAAAGTGATCCAAAGTCTCGTTTATACCTCGTGTCTTCTCATTAAACTTGTAAGTCGCGAATATGGTATTGCAAACGGCAGCGGGAGCATTTCTATAAACTTAATTTAAACTTACGGTTTACACCATGCTTTGTTTCCGCAGTAGCTGCACTTATGAATATGCTTGTATGCGTCACTCGCTCGCTTCTTGTTTCGCTGCCTTCTCAATTGTGTAATGAATGTTTTCTTCAGCGCTCTTTGGGGCTCTTCCTTGTTTTGTATGTACTGCGTTCACAGTCAGTTCACGTGATTACGTGGGTGGCGTGATGACGCGATACGCAACTCCGCCTCCCACGGCCATGGAGGTGCACTCTATTACAGTATATGGACAAAAAAGAGGTCCCAGTTATGATCATTACGCGTAGAATTTCGAAATGAAACCTGCCTAACTTTTGTAAGTAAGCTGTAAGGAATGAGCCTGCCAAATTTCAGCCTTCCACCTACACGGGAAGTTGGAGAATTAGTGATGAGTGAGTCAGTCAGTCAGTGAGTGAGTGAGTCAGTGAGGGCTTTGCCTTTTATTAGTATAGATAGAGAGGGAGATATATATATATATATAGATATGGATATATATAGATAGACATACAGTAATCCCTCCTCCATCGCGGGGGTTGCGTTCCAGAGCCACCCGCGAAGTAGGAAAATCCGCGAAGTAGAAACCATATGTTTATATGGTTATTTTTAGAATGTCATGCTTGGGTCACAGATTTGCGCAGAAACACAGGAGGTTGTAGAGAGACAGGAACGTTATTCAAACACTGCAAACAAACATTTGTCTCTTTTTCAAAAGTTTAAACTGTGCTCCATGACAAGACAGAGATGACAGTTCTGTCTCACAATTAAAAGAATGCAAACATATCTTCCTTTTCAAAGGAGTGCAAAGCAAGCAGTCAAAAAAAAAAATCAATACGGCTTTTAAGTATGCGAAGCACCGCCGGTACAAAGCTGTTGAAGGCGGCAGCTCACACCCCCTCTGTCAGGAGCAGGAAGAGAGAGAGAGAGAGAGAGAGAGAGAGAGAGAGAGAGAGAGATAGCGAGAGACAGATAAAAAAAATCAATACGTGCCCTTTGAGCTTTTAAGTATGCGAAGCTCCGTGCAGCCTGTCCTTCAGGAAGCAGCTGCACACAGCCCCCCTGCTCACACCCCCCTACGTCAGCGCAAGAGAGAGAGAGAGAGAGACAAAGTAAGCTGGATAGCTTTTCAGCCATCTGCCAATAGCGTCCCTTGTATGAAATCAACTGGGCAAACCAACTGAGGAAGCATGTACCAGAAATTAAAAGACCTATTGTCCGCAGAAACCCGCGAAGCAGCGAAAAATCCGCGATATATATTTAAATATGCTTACATATAAAATCCGCGATGGAGTGAAGCCGCGAAAGGCGAAGCGCGATATAGCGAGGGATCACTGTATATAGATATAGATATATATAGATATAGATATATATATATATGTATGTATGTCTATGTATATATATATATATATATATATATATATATGTAAGCTTATAAGTACTGCCTTACTTCTCTTTAAGAAAGGAAGATGTAATGATACTTGATTTAAACGATTCCATGTCTTGGTGGGTTTGCGTAGCTTATTGTCAATATCTTTACACCTGTTTTTAAGACTTATTGACTGAAACGGCTTTCACGAAAAAAGTTAGGGCTTTGCTACAGGATTCACCCTCCACAAGTTAAGCAAGTAAAAATAAAAGTGTATATTTCTGTTTTATTTAAACCTTTTAAGTTTGTATGCATAGCCGCATTTGGCTGTTTTAGTTTTTTTTTTCTTTCTTCAGTAATATTTAATCTCCTTAAAGAAAAAGAACATATGCATTTTACTTTTTTTGTATCTCTTTAGTAATATTTTAGTGTAAAAGGATAACCAGTATTTAAACCTTTTATGTTACTTTATAAAGTTATTTTACACAATGTTGAAAAATTAATAAGAAAGCTACATAATTTGGCAGCTGCTGCTTTAATTTTCAATGAAATGAAAAAAGCTCTCCAAGAGAAAACCTCAATGAAGAAGAAACAGTTTGCAAATATATATATATGTGTATATATATATATATATATTATATATATATGTGTACATATATATTATATATATACAGTGGTGTGAAAAACTATTTGCCCCCTTCCTGATTTCTTATTCTTTTGCATGTTTGTCACACAAAATGTTTCTGATCATCAAACACATTTAACCATTAGTCAAATATAACACAAGTAAACACAAAATGCAGTTTGTAAATGGTGGTTTTTATTATTTAGGGAGAAAAAAAAATCCAAACCTACATGGCCCTGTGTGAAAAAGTAATTGCCCCCTGAACCTAATAACTGGTTGGGCCACCCTTAGCAGCAATAACTGCAATCAAGCGTTTGCGATAACTTGCAATGAGTCTTTTACAGCGCTCTGGAGGAATTTTGGCCCACTCATCTTTGCAAAATTGTTGTAATTCAGCTTTATTTGAGGGTTTTCTAGCATGAACCGCTGTTTTAAGGTCATGCCATAGCATCTCAATTGGATTCAGGTCAGGACTTTGACTAGGCCACTCCAAAGTCTTCATTTTGTTTTTCTTCAGCCATTCAGAGGTGGATTTGCTGGTGTGTTTTGGGTCATTGTCCTGTTGCAGCACCCAAGATCGCTTCAGCTTGAGTTGACGAACAGATGGCCGGACATTCTCCTTCAGGATTTTTTGGTTGACAGTAGAATTCATGGTTCCATCTATCACAGCAAGCCTTCCAGGTCCTGAAGCAGCAAAACAACCCCAGACCATCACACTACCACCACCATATTTTACTGTTGGTATGATGTTCTTTTTCTGAAATGCTGTGTTCCTTTTACGCCAGATGTAACGGGACATTTGCCTTCCAAAAAGTTCAACTTTTGACTCATCAGTCCACAAGGTATTTTCCCAAAAGTCTTGGCAATCATTGAGATGTTTCTTAGCAAAATTGAGACGAGCCCTAATGTTCTT